>NW_023144627.1:424420-667565 GCF_012932325.1 Thrips palmi | reverse complement strand
TAGGTACTGTACCTAGGTACTTTTTTGGTACCTATAACTGTACCTAGGTACTCAAGTCACAATTGTATCTGTACCTGTACCTAGGTACTTTTGGGGCAGTAACTTTACCTAGAACTGCAGGTACTTTTACAGGTACTTTTGGGCGCGAATGTAGGGAAAGACGGGTGATGAGATGCGCTCAGAACAGTGCGGGGATGAAGAAAGAGGACTGCCTGTTTTCGGGGAAGAAACAGATATTCGACCCCCTCCCCTTTTTATGTGTCTCCTCCGGGCTCCATGTGGTAGGTCTGGTCACCGCATGCACTGCCAAGGTGAACGCAGAGGACTTGCACCATGAAACAATGGATACATCTCAGCAGGGCTCTTGGGGTTTGTCCCTAAAATGCGTTACCGGAACCATCCCATTATAGGAGCGAGGTCAAGGATGGTCCCTAGAGCCGCTGGCGATGCGGCGTGACGAATCGGGGTTGTAAACAGCACACACGTTGGCACGGAAGGGTCATTGACGCAAGAAAGTTTAAAGGGACGAAAAAGTCGCGCGAGGTTTGTTTTCGTTGCGTTACTGGGTGGATGTGTTGAAATATCAAAATAACTGAAAGTACCTGAAAAGTACCTAGGTATTTTGCCGAAGTACCTGTAACTGTACCTAGGTACTGAGCTCAATCAAGTACCTGTAACTGTACCCAGGTACTATTTTGATCCAGTATCTGTATCTGCACCTAGATAAAAATATAAAGTATCTGTCCCAGCCCTGCCCACATCGTATGGAGGGCTCGTAAGCACTCAGTTTTATGTTTTATGATGTCAAGTCCCCCTCGAGTTTCACTCACCTCTCCTTTCGTCCTGTTAGGAATGGAGGGATTTTGCGACTGGTACCCATAAAACGTGTCCAATATCCTGGAATGCTTTAAAATCAAGAAAAAACTTCTGTAAATTCAAACATTTTATAGACTAATGCGCATGGATCCGTTTCCATGTTGCACTGCAGAATTTGGCATTTAACATAGTGCCAGTGGAGACGCCAGGAAAGTTACAAATAAATTGATTATCAGTGCACGCTCAATGTTACTAACTTATATTGTCCGTAGCTATGGTTGTTTTTGTGCGTACGGAGGTTTTGCACAAATTTGTACTTAAATTAGGGACAATGATTCCATATTGTGCGTAAGTATTTTCAAAATTGTATCTCAGTAATGAACAAATTTGTACAGAACTTCAGTACGCACGAAAACGGCCATTGTTATGGACATCAAGATGGACATGAAAGATTGGATTGAAGATGAACTTCTGCTGAGGGTAACTGTTGCTTTGGTAGGTGGGTCTGTCAAACAGGAAGGTTAAAGCCTATGGTCCGGCGCATCAAGAAAAACTAATAAATACATAAGACTTTATCAACGTTGGCTTGAAAATAAAGAAAAGGGAAAGTCAGCACCATAGTTAGCCGACTTAAGCACAAATGGGGGAAAAGGTCCAATGAGCTGCAGTGCAACACCCAACTCCGGAGGGATGAATTGGAACCGGGATTGAAAATAAAGTTTCGAATAGTGAAAAAGGCTACGCATGGGTGATATAATACTCACCGGCAAAAGGAAATTCGTTGGATTGGCCATTTCATTTTCATCAGCGAAGCTACATAAGCTACATGGGCGAAAGACGCGGGGAATACACGAGCGATGCGATGCTACAGCGATCTGGTGTTAACGGTCGGAACCACAAAGTGCCGCGAGTGCCGAACTTCTCATCTTGGCAAAGTAGCCTCGTAGGGGGGTCCATATGAGCGAAACGCGCCGGGCGCGACAAAGGTCCAGTACGTTGTCAAATATATCAGTACAACCGAAGCTATCATGACTTTGACTGCCAGGTATTCAAACCAGAAATTAAAATATGACAGTGACATCCTTGTCAAACGGTTGTGGAGAGGCCTGGTGCTACGCCTCGTAGAGTGTTCTTTTCTTCCCCAACCGAGAGACATTTCGTCACGCCGGGCCTCAAAAAAACATCCCTTACACTTTTGCACAATCGCTGACTCAGGATGCAAAACGCAATGAACCTGAGGATGATGACAACGCCCCAGATGATGGGCACGAGGCCCAGGATGCCGCCGACGAACCACGGCCCCTGCACGCCCAACAGGCTCTGTAGGAAGGCGACGCCGCCGAACGTCCCCACGGAGGCCTCCATCACGGCGATCAGCAGGCAGCACAGGGACGCGCCGCCGTGCGCGCGGTTGCTGGCCCGGACCACGTCCTGCACCACCTGCAACAGCGGCGTGCGTTGAAAACTTTAGTGGCGTAGGAAGTGAAGTACTTATTCCTGCAACCCTGTTCGAGGCTACAGCAGACGATGGAAGAGAGCCCCCCCACCCCCCACCAAAATCCACTTGTCATGTGCATAATAGTAAAGAACGAGTCCTTTCATCTTAATATCAATTGATTGATATTGTACAGCACTTTGTGTTTATAGCTTTCTTTACTTCTTGTTGTTTACTATGTACTATGCCATTGCAATGCTTGCTTTGCGACAAGTGCGGGCAGGGGGCGGTGCACGGCCCGTCCCTGCTGCGCCGTGGCTGCGTCGGCTTCCCTGTCGTCTGGCCGCGATCGGGACTCTAATTGTCTCTGTTCGTTGTTGGGGGTGTTCGGGGCGTCGGACAAGAGGAACAAGGACGTACAAAATTACCATCATTCAACGTTATCTTGAAAAGGGCCATACACAAATGGAATGCGATAGTGTGCATTCTCGTGTGGAGAAAAAATAAAGAAGCAAGAAATTTTTGTACCGTCTCATGCCAGTACTATGGTATTATGAGAACAGCAAAAGTGAAAAAAAAAACAACTTATGTTGTCCATGAAGTGAAGCAGTCTGAGATATATCACTACAGGGATCTTGCTACTCGTTTGCAATGGGACAGGGTCCAAGTTTCAAAGCTCAAAGAGATACAAATTGGCCCAACTCCTGGGGTAATTATGTTCAAACATAACTGGACTGATCCTTTGAAAGAAATGCCAATTATCCGTTTCATGCTCTTTAAGCTGTTTTTATGTCAAACCATTCTGAACTGCGCCATTTTCTTTTCAAGAAACTGCATTTTACTACAATGCCTATCAAATTCAATGTTCTACGAAATTGTTGTAAAAATTAGTATAATTAATGTTTTGTTGTGTGACAATCGCTGACAATTTACTTCGCGGTTGGCAAATCGATGCTTTGAAACATTTAAATCGTTGAAATACGGTAAATAGAGCGAGTCTGTCACGACCTGCCCCCAGTAAGAGCCAAACTAAAGACAGATTTGGCCTGGATGATGAAAAAAGGGTAGGGTCAGGGCGGGGAAAAACCGGACACCTGCAAGTTGGGGAAGAAACGCACACCGCACTTTCGCCACAAATTTGCCTGTTTCGGGACGTGCAAAGTATTTAGTATTGCTTATTGATGATCTGCTAGATTGCGTTTAAGAGGAATTAAGCCTACTTGAACCGGAAAGTATTCAGAGTCACCTTTAAACGAGGTCTTGTTTGAAACACCTTAAAAACTTTCAAAGTTGGTGCCCGCAATATCTCTTTTTAACGACTTTCCGAGCCTACTGTGACGAATATTCTTATTGTAAACGAAAGTTGGAAGTGTGGAGCCCAAGATACGTTCAAATGTTTTAGCAGATTTCCAGCTGAATTACATATGAAGGGTTAAATACGAAACGGGGAAAAACCGTACACTGGTGCGGGGAAAAATCGAACACCTCTTTTTTCTAAAATAATCGACGAATTGCCCTAACATCCCACCAAAAAGTGGTCGTAACAAGTGTATTTTAGCATTTCCCAACAATTAGTGGGAAAACAAACACGGCTGTTGACGATTTCATACATTTTGGTCATTTAACCTCAAAAACGTGCCGCCACGGACCCCCTGACAATGCTACGATGATTTCTGTCTACCTAGGAATACTCGTGCGCCCGCTTCAGTGGGTATATCGCTCCCAAGAGCTTTCTGACCAACTTTCATAGGTTTTTGTTGGCTGAGCGATAGCGAAGCCTGTTACTCCAGTGCGGTTGAAAAGTTTTTTCTGTCTGTCTGTCTGTCTGTGTACACTACTCCTCCTGAACGGCTCGGCCGATCTGGCTGAGATTTTGCAGGCTTATTGGGTATGTTCTTGGCTCGGCACACGCGAAATTTCACTATCCTAGCTTACGTGGTTCAGTTTTTATGGCCGAAAAACACCTAAAAAACGGCGAAAAATCGAGTTTTCTGCTGGCAGATCACTACTGTCTTGAAGGAAGGGGGGTCTGGGGGGCGGGGCCCCCCAGCCTCGCCAAACTAAAAAGTTACAAGGGTCAAGATCGTGTTATTTTTAGATGAAGCAACTCTATCTAAAATGAAGGGGGTCTGGGAGGCGGAGCCCCCCAGTATGCAACAAGTAAGAAGTAACCGACGATTGACAAGCCATTGCCTGCCGAAGGCAGGCTAGCGCCGCAGGCCAAGGTAGGTACGCCAGGTGCGGATTGGAGGAACAGGCAGCGAGACATCGCGAAGCCTGTTACGACAAGACGCGGTCTGGCGTAAACCTACCTTGTTAAATTAAAGCCTATGTCCGATTTTTCCCCTTTTTAGGTGTTCGATTTTTCCCCGTTTCAACGGGGAAGAATCGCACACTGTTTTTTCTAATTTATTACTGAATGAAGCCGCAAACGCACTCGCTGAGGGTTGAAATGCCTTTCTTTGAGGCTCGATCAGCAGACCCAACGGATACATTGGCTAAAGATAGTCAATCAGAGTCAAAATCGAGAAAGATTGCAAAACGTCCAGTTCTTCCCCGCCCTGACCCTACAATCCACAAGATTTTGTACCAACTTACAACAAGTGGACTTCAGTTAGGGTCAGGGCGGGGAAAAACTGGACAGGGGAAGAACTGGACACCCCACATTTTACTTCAAATGCCGTATGTACTGGCCTGACAACTGTCGTGTAATAAACCGCTGATGCCACGGAACAACTTTTGATAGTTGTTATTCCTGTGCCTACGGTATTTGAAGTAAAACGAAAAACAATCAAAAACATACGGTCGGACTTGGGCGGGATTGATGGGTCAGGCCACCTTCACAGAGGTTAAAATATGGGGTGTCCAGTTCTTCCCCTGTCCAGTTCTTCCCCGCCCTGACCCTAGCCCTACTCATCCACCTGTTGACATTCCAGAGGAAGAAAATGATATGCCAGTTGAAGTAACTCCTAATGAAGCTGTAGAGAATAAACTAATGCAACGCGTTTATGAAAATGTGAAATTTCAGGTGGCAAACCCTCTGAATGATGGCGAAGAAAATGAAGATGACCCGGAAGAAAGAAGTTTATGTGGCGACAGTGAGAGTGAAGGCAGTGGCGATGAGGATGACGATTAAAGAAAACACTATTTTTTGTCCTGTTTTAAAATGATTAAGTAAGGTCATTGTCATGATTTTATATATAATGTTTAGACCTAAAGACTAAGTATTTGTGATGTCAAGGAATTTTTGTTTTTGATCCTAATGATGGCTGTCTCTTTGATCTCCCATGTTTCTCGTGTAGTTTTAGTTTTTTACTCTCACATATTTAATATGGTGACTTACGTTTTTAATTATTGTTTGCGAATTTAGTTTTTAGGACATGCTGCTATATTTCAATCACTCTAAGTCAATTTTATAGTCGACATTCATGTTGGTGGGAGGGAAATATCAATAATCTTGTGTACATTCCGGAGCTGAGTGGTTGACCCCTCGGTCGTATAGGGGGCTTGCTCTAGAATGTCAGTAACAGCAGCTCAAGAAAACCCATATAAATCCAAATTCCGTGACAAGTAACTTTCCGCATTTTGTTTCTCTGAGTGGCATCCTTTACTCGTCCAACGACCTCCTATTTATCCGTGTCCGGGGCTCGTCCAGTAGCCTCATGAGGGTTCTTAAACGACCAAACTTTGAGGATAAAGTTTGTTAGTTTAAGAATATTTTTGTAAATTGACGAAAAAAAGATGGATGATCAGATCGTTTTTGAAATTTACGAGCAGTTCGTGGTACATATTTAACAGACAATTAATCGTAATTTCACAAAATAATCCCGAACAGTGCATGTATATCATTTTGAAGGTGAAGGTCCATACTTTACTCTCCTGTAATAAGATTTGACCCAAGAAGCATAATCAAGCTCAAAGACCAAAACGAAAAAAAGCGTCCGGAATTACCACTCTCTCCCTTACCCAGCGCATGCCTGCCAAGCACGCACGAACTATTGCGTAGTGCACACATGCCATGTACACGCTTGACAGGCGCGCTTGCTATAGCGTGCTCGCAAGCATGTTCGTGGTAGAGCATACAATGTACGCTTTTCGATTTGTAGAGTAATAGTAAAAGACAGATCTGTACTGATCAGATGCGTTATTTTAGGGGTTCGGTTGGCTGGCGTGGAATGGCCCGTACGTTTGTTGTGTCTTTCCCTAGCCGTGCACTGTGCGAAAGAACCACTAGTGAATCCCGTTAATTTTTTTTGCCGGGATTTACTGTAGTTCAGAACACAGGATTCACTATGCCTGGCTACAGTATTTACTGTAGCAGGATATTCCGTACTCCACTCCTGTGGTTCAGTGGATCCTGCAAAAAAGTACAGTAAATCCTGTACTTTGAACTACAGTGACGGCTGAACCACTGCAGGATTTACTGTGATTTTTTCCCTACAGTGTGCACCGTTCATCACCGACCTGCAGCCGCGTTCGAAGCGCGCGGAGCTGCAGCGCGGCAAGGGCGTCCTCTTGGGGGCTCATGGCGCCGGCCCGCCTGGCCAGGGAGCGGACCTGATCCCAGACGGCGTTGGCGTTGTCCTCTCCGCAAAACACGCAGGTGGCGATCACAGCGGCGTATGCACTCTCTGCCAGCATCGCCATGAGTGAAGGAACCAGGTCCGTGAGGTACAGAGAGGCCACATTGAGGATGGTGCGCACCACCGTGACACTGTTGTTCGACTGCAAATGAAAAAGTGGCAACTGTAACTGGCAAAAATATTACTCTACAAATCGAAGAGTGTACATGGTATGCTCTAACTGGAGCATGCCTGCAAGCACGCTCTAACTAGCGCATGCCTGCCAAGCATGCACTTACTAGCGCATAGATGCCATGTACACGCTTCCTGATGCAGACAACTCCCTATCCCTTATGCACTAGATGCATGCTTCAGTTAGCGTGTACATGGCATGTATGCACTAGTTAGTGCATGCTTGGCAGGCATGCGCTAGCTAGAGCGTGCTTGCAGGCATGCTCCAGTTGGAGCATACCACGTACACTCTTCGATTTGTATAGTACCCTGAGCTAATACCTGTCACATTCCAGGAGAATTACATCACACTCTCAGAGCCATATTGACTTTTTGTTCATAGCAGCAGCAACATTTCCTAAGTAGCATATGAATTTTTTTACGCAACAATAATACTTAGAAATTTGTTCATATGCCACGAATAAAAAGTCCATGGTATATGTACAATTCCATAGACAATATTGTTAGTACATTACTAACAAATTTGTTGATTAAATTGTTGATAAATTTGTTGATAAAAATTTACCAGAATAACCACTGACAAAACTTTTGTCGTTACTAAACGACACTTTTAATGCTAATTTTTTCAGCGACAACATTTATTTTGGAACGGATAGCTTGTTGGACCACTTGTTAGTCAGCGACAAGTATTGCAAGTCCATAAAAATATATGTAATGTCTGCGACAAATATTGATCATGTACATAGAATTTTATTTGTATGTACTGACTTTATTTATTAGTTACTACTGACTCCGTTTCTTTCTTACTATTGACAAAATCTCTTAGTAGGCACTAACAAATTAGTCCCAGAAGGCCTCCATACTTCTTTTAAATAACTAGTGACAGATTTGTTAGTAAGGCTAACATACAAAATGTCAATACGTTACACATAGATTTTTATCAGTGAGATACCTAAAAAATTGTTCATAAATTACATAGAAATAATTTTTAAATAAAAGTACAGACAAAAATGTCAGTATGGCTCTGAGAGTGCACAATGAAACGAGCAAGACAACACGCCGTTTTCTTTTGAGTATTGGGAAGCTCCGTACCACAAACGAAATTCGATCCCGCAATATGGCTGCACCAAAAATTTTCCGAAACCTCAAAACACGGTATCCGTAAGGACTTCAGTGTGTGCTTGGGAAGAATTTCAAAAATAGACAAAATTGACATATGGAAATCGATTTGTCTGGACAAGAAAAGCGAATAGTCCAATGTCATGGCCTTGGATGCGGAATAAACAAGTTATATACAGCTTCAAGCGTCGACGCCGGGCCGGGGTCCTGCCTGATTACCTCATTACACTTTTTGACAACCATCTATTTCGCAAGGAAGAACAAAATTTTCTTAAAAGACGCTGGATGCACTCTAAATGGTGTACAGTGAAGATTCCCAATATTATGGTGGTGCAGCTGACTTCGGAACATACCATTGAGAATTCACTGTACCTTACAGATTTCGACGAATTTCGTTGGTATTATGGAGAAAATCTCCACCATTATATGTTGGTGCTGCCTTTCACGGTAAGACATTTACGGTGTGGTGTAAACACTCATGACTTTGCCCGAGTATTTGAAAATCATTTTCCGGGAGAGGAAATTTATCGCGCGATACACCTCTGCAGTGAAACAAGAAGACCACGTACCGTAAGCCGTGGTAATATGAGACAATTTCTGGGTAATATGAGACGGAGTTTGGTTTACGTAAGATTCACAAGCCCGCTATTCGGCCACGAAAAGAGCCACCACTATAACAAATTCATTACTCTTGCTGGTGCCATTTTTCGCCGTGAAGTTTGACAGGGATGGGTCATCAAATGCCACGAGCATTATAATTCTAACGATAAAAATAATGCGTCTCATATCACCCCGAAATTGTCTCGTACCACCCCGGCTAACGGTACCTGCTCCTGAAAACTTGCAGCGCAGAGGAGATGGAGGCTCAAGCTGGATGCGAAGAATGCCGCAGGGACTAGGGTCATACCACGCCACGAGCGCGCGGAGGGCGGGCACCACAACGTGTACTTGACCAGGCACTGCACCAGGGCGGCCAGCTCGAAGCGGCGAAGGATTAGCATCGCCTGTGAAGAGGAAAAGGAGCCGACACATTAAATGTACAACCGTTTACGTGCCCGCCCACAACTTTGAGCATGCCAACTTTAACGCACAATTGTCCCAGGAAGCGGAAGATTTATTTTGTTGCAGCGGAAGATTTATTTTGTTGCAGAATGACAGATTTCTTAAGGGGAGGTTCTGGTGAAAATCTTGCCATTTTCCAAATGGAATCCAGTGTCATAATTTGTTCGGAATATAAAATCTTTCTTCGAGGAGACTAAAATTTGATTTATGAAGGCACATCCCAGGCTCTGAACCCAGTCGAAGAGCCTTTTTGAGCCTATTTAGGTTGTATCTTGAAAAATATTCTTGCGTATACTATTTTGTCGTAAAAGGTTGACCTTGACATTTTTCACTTCTTTGATTCATTTTCGAAAAATTCCGGCATGCATAGCTCAAAATTTTCATTATATTATTAACTGTAAGCTTTTAAAGCTGAAAAGTCCCTAAAATTTGTCTATTTTGTACATTTTTGATCAATTGAAGTGAAATGATTGGTTAGAAAGCTTGCGAATAAGAATGTAATTTACATTTTGAGTTGTGCATGCCGGCATCTTTTAAAAATGAATCGAAGAAGTGAAAAATGTCAAGGCCAACCTTTTCCGACAAAATAGTATGCGCAAGAAGATTTTTAAACTTATTGCCTTAATAGGAGAAGAAGGCTCTGCGACTGGGTTCAGGGCATAGAATGTGAGTCCCCAATGAAAATTTTTAATAATTACTTGGTAAGACATCAAATTTTAAACAAATTTCACAGTGGGACCTATATTTAGGAGAAAATTGCATTTTCACCAGAACCTCCCCTTAAATGATTGACAAAACTTATTTCCAGGATCTGCTCGAGTGCTCAGAAGTGTGAAACAGAAGTTTCCGAAAAAGAAATTAAATGTGGACGATAGGTGAGTTGAACTCTTACTCCATAGTTCAATTTCGTAGTTTTGTTGAAAGAACACTTCACAAATAAGAACATGTAGAAATGAATGGGAGGTAAAAGCGCTTGTGATGGAAAGCAGTCAAAAGCTTTGTGACAATACTTCATCAATACTTCTACCGTGCTACCATCGGCAGTGTTTGTAAAGTGGATACAAGTACAATGTGAGGACCGTGGGGACTGACGCGCCGTTCTTGGGATATCACTTGGACTTATTCATCATGTAAGATTCTCTACCTGCAGCGCTGTGACGATCAAGTTCTTCACCAGGATGTCCACGAACACTACGCTGTGCATGAAGCTTCCACCCCCTTCGAAAGTGAACATTTCGCGCAGAGACGTCTGCACAGCCCAGCCCCTGAATGCGGCTGCCAGGATCAGGAGGAAGACGCAGTAGCGCGTCCAGGACCGCGAGGGTCTCGGCGGCCACCCGGCCGCGCAGCAGTGACCGCCGACGAGAAGCAGCAGCAGCACCAAGCGCCACTGCAGCGAGCACAGAGCAGCCCATGGCCAGCCGTCTCCAGGCGAAGCCATCCGAAGGAGTATGCACTCTTGAACCCTGTGATCCGACCACGACGGGGGAGTAGGCACTCGTAAAACCTGTGATTCGACTACGACGCCACTGACGAGGGGTCGACAACTTCCCTTACCAGTAATATAGTCAATACAACTGTAATATACAGCAAGATATGATCCAGGAAGCGGAAGAAGGGAATAACTTGACTTATCCCCAAATTGAGTTTTTATTTTATTATTGTACCTTAGAATGGTTTACATCATTACACCAAATTATTTGACTGAATTCCAAGCAGTTTAGGAGAAAATCCACATGGGAAAAGGGTATAACTCAACTTAACCCCTTTTTCGGTCTAAATTTCATTGGAAAATGGAGATAACTCAACCTTAGTCTGCATGAGTCCGTTTGACAAATTGGCAAAAGGATATAACTCAACTTGTGTTTTTATGAATCTAGTGTAAAAAGAATCAACTCAACTTAACCCCCCCTTAATTTTAAATTTCAATTTGGAAAAAAGAGCTAAGTCCAAAAAATACACCAGAGTAACATACACTTTATGCAGACTATTGTTTTACTTGACTTGTCTCCAAATTCCTCTTTGTTAAGGAAATATAAGGTGAGCTGACTCTGTTTTCCATTTCAACGGAAAGTGACAAGTCGCAGAAATCCTCTACGGAGTGACCTTACACTTTTGATTCTTTTTTCAAAATTTTACTAATGCTTTTTGAAATTATTAACATCTGCAACATTCATTTGTTTTGTTTTAGTTTTCCCTGCTAACAGTTTTTTGTTTCTCCTGAAAAATTGCCAAAATTGAGTTATCCCCTTCTTCCGCTTCCTGGATCATATATCACTGCAAATCCAAAGGCAATACTTTTGGTACCTTTTTTGGCGATACAACTGAGTATTGCCAATAAACCGCCTTACGGAAAAGTATTGCCTTCAAAACGGTGATACACAAAAATATCGCCAAAATTTGGCGATACTTCAGAGAATTGCCACGATTCGGAATTAAACGTTGAACAAATCAAGGGGACAAGTCTTTAGTTAAATGCTGCGGTTTTGGCGATACCCAAAAGTATCGCCAAATGTTGGCGATACTTCTGTGTATCGCCGTTCTGAAGGCAATACTTTTCCGTAATGCCGTTTGTTGGCGATACTCAATTGTATCGCCAAAATATGTACTTAAGTATCGCCCTTGCATTTGAAGTGATATAGTAATAGGGGCAATATACAGCCAACCGCGCGCAAGATGTGTTCTGGACCCCTTGGCCACTAATACGTATACACTCACTGTAAAAATTTTTTTTAGTCAAATTCCTATACATGTATATGAAGCTATTTACATATACACGTATAGGAATTTTACCATGCACTCGTATGGTAATTTTCCTATGCATCAGTACGGGATTATAACTATTACGTGTATAGGCGTTCTCCCATCCGTTGTATAGGAATTTTCCTACACATCGGAATGGCGTAACTGCAATGCATGTATGGGATTTCCACCAAATATCCAAATTAGACGGCTGAACCGGATGAACTGTCAGATATTTAATACAACGGCCGAACTTTACGCCGTTATAGACCGTCGAGCATGGATCACTACTGATCCTTCATCACGGTCTTCCAAATTGGCAAAGTTCAACTTTACCAAAGGGACACCCAAGGTGAAAGTACTATCACCTCAGTAAAAATGATGTAAGAGTTGAAAGATCCTCAACTTTCTTACATCGTGATGGGTCGCGAGCCCCCTGACCTAACCAAATTCCTAGCCGCAGCGTGCACCGAGAAGTCCGTCGAAACGACACTAGCGCCATCTAGCGGATAATCCGGACAGTGGGCAAACAAGCAGCTGTGAATTGTGTACGTTTTTAACAAATAATCGCACTGATTACGAGTGTTAAGACAAAATACAATAATATGAATCGCTGGTCATGAGGTTGATAGCAAATTCCTTTTTTTCAGTTGGCCATATTCCTATACAGGGCTGCAAAATTCCTATACATGCATAGGAATTACTCAAATTCCGATACATGTACAGGAATATTCCTATACATTTTCAGCCCGAATAGCAAAAAACCTATACAAATCGGAATATTCCTATACATGTATCGGAATTTCAGTAATTCCTATACATGTATAGGAATTTTCCTAGACCACTGTATGGTAAAATTCCGAACATTTTTTACAGTGCTCTCATTCAAGGAACGTGACAAAATGTCACGTTCGTTTGAACATTGTGTCACATTCGTTTGAGTGTGAATTGGCCAAACACCGATTTGTTCACATTCAAACGAATGTGACACAATGCTCAAAGGCACGGGACAATTTGTCACCTGAAAATAGAATGGTGAGATTTTGTACCCTTGACGGAGTGATACTGAAATGCATCACCGTAAAAAGGGTGATACTTGCATGCATGAGCGAAAAATGGCCAAACTTTTGCGTGTCGCTGTTAAAGGTTGATAAATCCTCAAGTTAAACGAGGGCCAGTCTCGCTGATGTCAGACCTTTTTTCGGACATACGTTTGTGTATGACCCTTTTTCAGACATATATTTAAGTATGGCCTCTTTTCGGTCATACTTTTTGTATCACCGACAATTGGTCAGATGTCTCGTTCTATGAATTGCAGTAAATATATTCCGAATAGGGCCTCGACTATTGCACTAGGGAGTGTGTACTTTCCAAACCTACGCTCCAATCAACAGGACCCACGTCTATGACTCCTCCAAATTACTGGTATGGAGCTCATGCATTCCGAATTTAGGTCAAGTGCGGAGAATTTCGGATAATGCGACCGCTACGCGTGACATTCCGAATGATGACTCGACCGTTGCGCGAGTACAGACCCCCTCGCGGGCACCGAGCCAGTCCCTCGCCACGTCAGCGAACACTAGCAGCGGCGAGGAAGGGACTAGACCAACAGGTCGATCGCTAGGCTATTGGATGGCCGAAATGAAGTGTGGCGTGGCACAGTGGGCTAGAAGACAGGTGGGGGCGGCCTAAACTCTAAACGCGTTTTGAGCTCCACAGTCGCTAAATGGGACTCGAACCGAACGTGTGCCTCCACCAATGGATTCCTCGTACGGACGGCAATCCATTTGGTGGTGTCACACGTTCGGTTCTAGTCCCATTTAGCGACTGTTGAGATCAAAACGCGTTTAGAGTTTTGGCCGCCCCCACTGGTCTTCTGGCCCACTGTGCGTGGGCGTTTATCCGTCCTGCAGGCAGAGGATAAGGTTGTTGAATATAGAAATTTCCTATATAGGTACTGTGCATATTTTCATAACACCTGAACCCGTCTCCATCTTAAAATGAGTCGTACTGTACGTTAACTAAACTGTCTCCTCGTCCACCTTGCTCTGCTGGAGTGATGTTATATTCCGTCTTCACTGTCAGAAATCCGTCTTTTAAAAGACGGAGATCATTGTAGTTTTGGGTACAGAGCGACGCTGTAAAAAAATTAACAGGATTCTCTGTGGTTTTTTCTCGCAGTGCAAGGGAGGTACGCCAGGCGCGGATTGGAGGAACAGGCCGCGAGACATCGCGAAGCCTGTTACGACAAGGCACGGTCTGGCGTAAGCCTACCTTGTATTTGTGAATACTGAATTTTGTTACAACAAGGTAGGTTTACGCCAGACCGCGTCTTGTCGTAACAGGCTTCGCGATGTCTCGCGGCCTGTTCCTCCAATCCGCGCCTGGCGTACCTACCTTGGCCTGCGGCGCTAGCCTGCCTTCGGCAGGCATTGGCTTGTCCATCGTCGGTGACTTCTTACTTGTTGCATAGCCCCCCAGACCGCCCCTTCATTCTAGATAGAGTTGTTTCATAAACAGATATCACGATCTTGACCCTGGTAACTTTTTAACTCCCCGTGGCTGGAAGGCTCCGCCCCCCAGACCCCCCTTTCTTCAAGACAGAAGTGATCTGCCTGCAGAAAACTTGATTTTTCGCCGTGTTTTGGGTGTTTTTCGGCTATCAAAACAGGAAAAGTAGCGATATACATCGGCAACTTTGGCCCGTCCCGTTCATTAAGAAACGTACGAATTTCGCCTATGTTTGACCCTGACGGGAATTAAACCTGAGTCTGGGGTTAAAATAAATGTCGTATTCGTCATCAGCACCCTCAAAAACATCAGAAACAATGCAAAAACTCGAATAAAAAGAATATTCAAAAAATACCCCGCTGGGATTTGAACCCGGGTCCGAACTTCTCCGATTCACTCGAAACTGGCACCGTTGGTTTTCTCCCGTCGCCCCGATTCCAAAAATACCCCTACATGCCCTCCTAGCTGCATCCGTTGCCGAGATCCTCCTCGACCCCATGTAGACCATGATGCGCCTGCAGCAGCGCCCCCGGGGCTCGGATCGGATTTGCTGCCACCGGGCGGGTCTTAGGGTCACCCAAGGAGGCTGCATACCAAATTTGGTCATGATCGGACCACGGGAAGTCCTCGGACGGACGGACGGATGCACGCACAGCAGGGATCATACTATATGCCCGTCCCTGCGTAATTTTTTACAAAAAATAAATGGGACGGGCCAAAAACTGAACCAGTTGAGCTAGGATGATTAAATTTCGCGTGTGCCGAGCCAAGGACATACCCAACAAGTGTGCAAAATCTCACCGAGATCGGCCGAGCCGTTCAGGAGGAGTAGTGCGGACACACAGACACACAGACAGACAAAACTTTTCAACCCCACTGAAGTAACAGGCTTCGCTATCGCTCAGCCAAAAATTGTTGTATCTGAAAGGTTGTATGAAACCCTGCAAAATGTCTTCATAATAAATGCCCCAAGATTCCTTTGATGGGTGTCCAAACATTTGAATTTGCTGTCTGCAACGCCAACTGTTGGCTGTGATTCATGAATCGTGATTCAGAATGGCGTCGATCGGACGTCAGGGAGCGGAGCAGCGCCCAATCAAATTTTCGTCAAAAACCGAACTGGCGGGCGTCCCTCAGTCCGCTAAAATAAAGATATCTCGATCCCGTTTGCGCCAAAATGTAGGTAGTTGAAGCGGCTATAGCGCAAACTAGGATTATGAACAATCGAACAATCAAAAGTACAAAATTTTACGAAAAAACCTGTTTTGATCATTTTTGCAAAATCCTCAAAAAGTGTTTTTGGCTGAAATTTTGTACTTCCGGTTGCTAGATGTTCATAATCCTAGTTTGCGCTATAGCCGCTTCAATTTCCTACATTTTGGCGCAAACGGGGTCGATATATCTTCATTTTTGCGGACTCAGGGACGCCCGCCAGTTCGACTTTTGACGAAAATTTGATTGGGCGCTGCTCCGCTCCCTAACGTCCGATCGATGCCATTTTGGGCTTAAAATGCTTCTTTTTGTAAGGTCTTGACACATGAAAAGTTTGAACAACGCTTAACAACGCGTATGGAAGCAATCGCACAAGTCAGTTTTTGGCCATTTTCAGTGTATTGCCCCCTTAACGAAGGAACCGTTGGCAATTTTTTTTTGCCGAAGGATCCGTCGTTTATTCCGGATATTAATTTTTACAGTGTAAAAATGCTCAAAAGATGTTGTTTATTAATAGAAAGAACAACTCTCTACAAAAATAAATGACATGACACGGCAAGGCAAAGATATAAAAAAATACCATTCAGCCTGAGGTAGAACAGAATAATTTTAAAAAGTCTTACATGCTAACTAGTCTTACTAGTAATAAACTGGGCATGAACTTGTCACACTCAAAACTGCTTTCCTCAAAGACTTTTCATATGTCTTAGAAACACAAACGAGTTACTAAGTCAGTGTAGGTAGAGAATGCCACTAATTGTTTATATCCACAAAATATTACCAGAAACTTGGGTATACAACATTGTGGTAAAACAGAGTAAGAAAACAAAACGAAATTAACATGTTGTCAAAGGCTACACGTCAAAAAACACTCTAAATCAAACATTGAGGCGCAATGAAAATTTCTTCCCATCGAAACTTATCATATGTCCATGAAATAAACAAAAGTGTGTGATTAAGTCGGCAAAGGTGAAAATGCCACTAAGGTTTCTCTATTTTCTTAAGACGGAATACTCTACGGGCTACTGTAACCCGCTCTTTGCAAACTGGGCAGTTCAATGCCCCTGGCGTTGGTACAGCCAAGTTTTAAGAAGCTCAAAGTTTCAGAAACGAGCACACGCCAAACTGCAAGAAACTGAATGAAAGGCTATTTGCCAAAGACGTCATCATCCTCTTCATCTTCATCAACTTAACCCGGAAGGTGCTTCCTCCTTTCACCCGTCAAAAATTCTGTAATGTTGACTATATTATTTATTTATCCATGGATAACATTGATGGTACAGAGGTATCTGTTGCAACCCTTCTTTCAAATAAAGAGATAAAACTTTATCCACTACAGATTATGCATGACACTTTTACACTTCTGAGCAAAACACATTTTGCATAGAAAATGAATAAAAGTAGAGAAGTCGGGCACCAAACCACACAATTTCAAATAAATGGAAAAAGAAGACCACATTTGAAATTAATTCTTCAAATATTGAAGAAATAAATGCATTTAGATAAGACAACAAAGCATTTGGAGGAACAGAAGAAGAAGGCAGAATAACTGATTTTGGAAGATAATTGATTTGACATGAAAGGTCAACACCAACATTTCTGCCTGTTCTTATCAACTAATGGAAGACAAGGGCACAAGGTGCTTCAAGGGACTTTGATGCTTCCATGAGGAACGTAACAACATTTATGTTGTCTTGTAAGTAGCTGTCAGTGAGATTCCGAATCCTGGCATCATTTCTCAGTGTCTTTAGTTGTTGTGGTCTGCTTGCTTATCGTCCGCGCTGAAGAGCATGGAGATCGACCATTGTTTGGTTTTTTGAATTCCCAAATGACGCCATCTTACTTTTTGACCATATTGGTATCAAAGGGCCCTAGGGGGGTACTCTAACTGCCAGCAAAATATTGGGGACGGCAATCCATAAACACCAGAGAAAGTGTCAAATAACAGGAAAAGTTGCGATACACATCGGCAACTTTGGCCCGTCCCGTATATTGAGAAATGTGCGAATTTCGCCTTTGTTTAACCCCAACGAGATTTGATTCTGCGTAGGCCTGTGTGATTGTTAAAAATAATTGGAATCGATCAATTACCCAAATAATCGAAATTTCACTCGATTCGATGAATGAGAATCGAGAATTGAAATCAAACTCGATTAATTGAGTTAAGTCGATTAATCGAGCTTTTTCAATTGTCGAAATGTGCCAATTAATCGAAACTATCGATTAACTGCGTATTTTCGATTGTTAGGTCGATTTTGCGTCCGTAACGCGCGTGGTTTATGGTTGCCCGCTGGAAAGCTGTGCAGAAGACGCAAAATAAATACAACAATGGTAGTACCACATCAATGGAGTGGTGTATTGAAAACAAAAACAAATTTTACATTATCAAAATATATACACCCATTGCAGTTCCACACAAATGGAGGAGAGGTGTTTTGGAAACAAAAGCAAAATGTTAAATTATCAAAATATACAATAGGTAACAAGTAGAAAAGGGACAGGAAAATGGCACAAATCACATAAAGCTAAGGCTTCTTTAAATTAAAATTACAATTCAGAGATTCAGAGGTACTACACATTCCTAAGAAGGCTTCTTGCGAAATTTTTTGTTTGATGACAAAAAAATCAGAAGTTCGGCCGAAATCCTCCTCGACCCCATGTAGACCATGATGCACCTGCAGCAGCGCCCCTGCGGCTCGGATCGGATTTGCTGCCACCGGGCGGTTCTTAGGGTCACCCAAGGAGGCTGCATACCAAATGTGGTGAAGATCGGACCACGGGAAGTCCTCGGACGAACGAACGGACGGACGCACAGCATGCATCAAACTATATGCCCGTCCCTCCGTCATTTTTTTTTATAAACAAATACGCGGGACGGGCCAAAAACTTGAAAAGTTATCTTAGTGGATCGTGAAAAATTGACTATATGACACCCATATTGCTCCCGTGCATTTAAATGTTATCCTAGTGTCTGACTTAACACTCTGGAACCATTTCGAGGTGAAGGTCAGCATTACAAGAGTTGAGGCTTACGATTTCTCGCTGTGTGATGCCGGACAGGCAGTTTTGATCTCTTCATACGCTATGGTGCCCTGCATGAGCAGCGGATCTGGTTGACACGAATGGTTCGGGTGAACCACTTAACCGCGCAGGTCGCGCCGTGTGTGGCAGGCCCCCTTGCACATAATTCCGGATTTGTTGTACTTCCGGCAGCGGAACTCTAATTTCAGAGCCGTGGTTGCTGCGGCCGCTGCAGCCTCGCTACTGACAGTAGCAGATCGATGGCCGTTGCTCGATTGGCGCCGTAGTTGGTCTGCCGCCTGACAGACTTCGTCGGCTTCCCGCCAAACGAACGACAGCTGATCAGCTGCCTGTAGGTCATTTCCGGTCCGGATTTTATTTACGATATTCGTCGTTCGAAAAATGGTTTGTCCGGACATAAATTAATTTACATGCTCTTATCTTGGAGATGCCTTTCCTTTCCAAATCTACTTCGCTCGTGTTTTTATTTGATTTTTGTAGAGTGTAGATTTTTGGCTTGGCGTCGCAGGGGGCGCTACAGTAGTGTCGTTGTCTTCTTGTTATTTCGCCTCGACATTTCGCCGTCCGTCCGAATTTTTTTTTTTTTTAAGTACGCGACTTCAAGAAATCTTAGGAGTCACGAAGTCAATTTGGGTGGAAGTGTGGGGAAAGCAAAAAAGTTGTGTAAAAGGGATAGGGGGTGGCTACGAATGGTAGTGGTACCAATGTGGTACCCGTTAAAATTTAAACTTGGCAATAAAAAGAAATCAAAATGCCGGGAAATTCGAAAAATTCCAATGCTAATGTATTCCTCAGTGTTCTGACAATAAAACACCTTTGAAGTCCATCATTATTAAAATGTTGGTAGCAGAAAGAAGGCAGTAAATTAATTTTCGCGGGTTGGCTACAATTTTGTCGGCGTCTGCGCCCTTGCGAAAATCGCGAAGCTGAAAATACGAGTAGTCGCGCATTAAAACTGCCCCTCCATTGTTGCTGACGTTGAATTGTTTGGCTTGTTTCAAAAGGCTACGGTTCTCTAGTCATGTTTTCGTCAATTCTGTGTAATAGTTCTCACTCACAGATGGAGCTGCAGCTCCTTATGTCATTTCTAAAACAAACATATTCACATAATTGGAGATGGCTGCCACAAAATCAAATATTTCACACCACATCATTTTGACACAAACCTTGAAAGCCGTTGGCATCTTCATTAATAATTGCTTCAATGATGTCCTGATGAGGATTGAGATTGAAGGGCCCAACACCCATCTTCACCAGGAGCTCCCCCGCCATTCGCTGTATGTTTGGGTCTGAAGAGCACATTGACGTTAAAAAACAAATCAGACAGAAATTGACATTTTTCACAACCCCTTGCCTCAAAATTAAGATGAACAGTTGCTTGCAATCCACAGTGATAAGATACATTGAAGGATGAAATGTCCCAGAAGTAGCTCTACAGAATCCAATCGCTATGAATATAGCCCCATTTCCGTGCATAAGCATAGGGCATTTTCGGGATGCATTGCACGTAAGGTGCAATATGGCTAGGGCATTGCACCATACGAGCTATACTCATACAGTTTAAAATCTCAGTGTTAGAAGTAAAGTGGCATTCCCTCCAACCTTGTGGTCACTAGACTCCACGCACGCTAAGGTGGGAATTTAAAGACTAATAGATATTTTCAGTAGGTCGCCAAATCAATGCATGGCCTGATGATGGAGACAAATAAAGAAATAAAACTGAAACTGCCTGCCTTTTAGTAAGGCCAATCATTAAACAAAACTAAGCACGCTGACAGTATCGCATGAGTGGGATTAACATATAAATATACTTACCATTGAATAATTCTTGATTAGCCTGCTTGGTTTTCAGAAGGTAAAAATTATTCAAATGGTTTAACTTGAGAGTCGGCATGGTAAACTCGAGAGAACACGAGGCCAGCACAAAAATCGCCAATAGAATCGCCTACACGCCAACACGTACGCCGGAATACGCTCGACAACAGGCCTTTCATTCAACCACAACGACAAAACACACTGCGCTCATATTCGCTGTCCCAACGTATATCCGCAGGAAGGTGACGTCACGCTGGTGGCGGGGATGGCTTTGGTGCTGTGCCATGGGTGTGTGCGGTGTGTTGTGTGGGTTGTCTCTCTCAAAAGGATAGAGCTTTGCACTTCCCCTTCTTCGATATCTTCTGGATTAACGACCACTTCACGGGGAGGGCGCTCAGCCCTAAATCTGCCAAAACGCTCTTCCTCTTCATCAGAAGAGTGCTCAATAATTCCGAGTGGGGCCGTTGTCGCATTTCGAGGCTCCAGCCTCTCCCAGACAGTCTGTAACCAAAAGCAAAGAACACATGAAATGCTGCACACAAATTCAACGGTTCTTCACATTAAAGAGAAAGTAACATTAGAGCGATTCTCACGTTTCGGGGTAGTTTCGTTTCTTCTGACTCCTGTGCCCAAACGAGCGCAGATATCGACATGGGGTTTGTTTCTGATGTTAGGGAGGGCCATTGCCCACTAAACGCACACATTTCGAAAAGTTCACGTTCGTTGGATTGGTCTACGTAGCGTTTGGAATACCCCAAATGTAACTTCCGTGATTGTCCAAAGAGAACATACTCGAACTTTCCGCCCCCAGTGTGGCGGTGTGGTTCGAAAATGCTGCCAACTGTCGATGGGGATTCGAAGCTTGGCATGACTCGAGCTAATTTCAACCGAAGACCAATACGCCAGACTTCTTTCGAAGGTACTTATGCTGCAACGAAAAATGTCCTCCGTATATTCAATTTCACTACACAAATTTCGAAAAGGCAGCTCTGGACTTCTCCTCAAGCCAAACTTGTAACTTTCCATGACACAAGCCATCAAAGTGGAGTCCCTGGGACATAATAGAGCATTCTAGTCGTCGCCGATCGAAGAACAAAAAGAAGGACAAAACCGGAAGCCGGGAAGAAACGGAGTAGGTCTCAGGCCCGGTTCCAGCGAGAAATGTCGACAAATATTTTAATTTCCTGTGTCAAAAAGTGTTTGGAACAAACGAAAGTGCTTTTGAAGGAGATACACCACAGAAAACTCAGTAACTAGTCCACTCATAGACGTCTGGGAGGTTATGTAGCCGGCGCCAGTTCCGGCTTTGTTCTTCTTCTTGTTCTTCGATCGGCGACGACTAGAATACTCTATTGCATGGGTCGCGGAATTCTAAGATGCTGAACACGGTCTCAAAGCGGGCTAGAGCATTATAAAATGGCGTGTATCAACAATTACCTGTAACTTCCGTGGCACCCTTTACCCAATGTTGCAGCAGCACTAGGTGAAAAAAAATTCCGCTTAAATGTCGGGCTTAGAGTATCACTCGCGCTGCTCGCTGGGGGCTCCGCCCCCAGACCCCCGCATGTGTGGGGCGCGTGCCGAAGTATTTTCAGTAAGTCCGTGGTGACCAAAGGCTAATTTTCTAAGGAAGTAAATGTACTGCTTCTATGAAAGGCCTATTTAACAGCTTTAGACCATATAATAAGCTACTTTTACTGCCCAAATAGATAGCTTGTATTGCATTCGCTACTGTGGCAGTCAATGGGTGCATACAAGGTCCGGAAAATATTGAAGACTGCTTTGACAAGGATAGAGGTGAATGGAAAAAAACGCAAGTCTCTACGACCACCCTTGACCCTAAACATTTCTATGAGTGAGTGAGTGAGTCAGTGAGTGAGTCAGTCGGATTGGGGCTTTATAGGTTCTTGATTGATGACTTTGAGGACGTTGCCGGTGACGGGGCCTGATTGCGGCATAGTTTCGGAAATGTCTCGACCAGATCTACCGATGGGGCGAATAAAAAATTTTAGTCGGTCGGTCCCTATTTTTGAAGATTGAGTGGATTTTGTTAAATTTAGGCCTATTTTATCGTTTTGAGGATGTTGCCGGTGACGGGGACCCGATTGCGGCACAGTTTTGGAAATGTCTCGTCCAGACCTACCGATGGGGCGAATAAAAATTTTGAGTCAGTCGGTCCCCTTTTTGAAGATTGAGTGGATTTTGTTAAAATTAGGCCAACTTTTATATCGTTTTAAGGGTGTTGCCGGTGACGGGGACCAGATAGCGGCATAGTTTCGGAAATGTCTTGACCAGACTACCGATAGGGCAAATAAAAATTTTCAGTCGGTCGGTCCCCTTTTATGAAGATTGAGTGGATTTTGTTGAATTTAGGCCTATTTAATCGTTTTGAGGGTGTTGCCGGTGACGGGGACCCGATTGCGGCACAGTTTCGGAAATGTCTCGACCAGACCTACCGATAGGGCGAATAAAAATTTTCAGTCGGTCGGTCCCCTCTTTTGAAGATTGAGTGGATTTTGTTGAATTTAGGCCTATTTTGATATTTTTATATCGTTTTCAGGATGTTGCCGGTGACGGGGACCAGATTCCGGCACAGTTTTGGAAATGTCAAGACCAGACCTACCGATAGGGCGAATAAAAATTTTTAGTCGGTCGGTCCCCTTTTTCGAAGATGGAGTGGGTTTTGTTGAATTTAGGCCTATTTAATCGTTTGAGGGTGTTGCCGGTGACGGGGACCCGATTGCGGCACAGTTTCGGAAATGTCTCGACCAGACCTACCGATAGGGCAAATAAAAATTTTCAGTCGGTCGGTCCCCTTTTTTGAAGATTGAGTGGATTTTGTTAAATTTAGGCCTATTTAATCGTTTTGAGGGTGTTGCCGGTGACGGGGACCCGATTGCGGCACAGTTTCGGAAATGTCTTGACCAGACCTACCGATAGGGCAAATAAAAATTTTCAGTCGGTCGGTCCCCTTTTTGAAGATTGAGTGGATTTTGTTAAATTTAGGCCTATTTAATCGTTTTGAGGGCGTTGCCGGTGACGGGGACCAGATTGCGGCACAGTTTTGGAAATGTCGAGACCAGACCTACCGATAGGGCGAATAAAAATTTTTAGTCGGTCGGTCCCCTTTTTCGAAGATTGAGTGGGTTTGTTGAATTTAGGCCTATTTAATCGTTTTGAGGGTGTTGCCGGTGACGGGGACCCGATTGCGGCACAGTTTTGGAAATGACTCGACCAGACCTACCGATAGGGTGAATAAAAATTTTCAGTCGGTCGGTCCCCTTTTTTGAAGATTGAGTGGATTTTGTTGAATTTAGGCCTATTTTATCGTTTTGAGGATGTTGCCGGTGACGGAGACCCCATTGTGGCATAGTTTCGGAAATGTCTCGACCAGACCTACCGATAGGGTGAATAAAAATTTTCAGTCGGTCGGTCCCCTTTTTTGAAGATTGAGTGGATTTTGTTGAATTTAGGCCTTTTTTTTATCGTTTTGAGGATGTTGCCGGTGACGGAGACCCATTGTGGCATAGTTTCGGAAATGTCTCGACCAGACCTACCGATGGGGCGAATAAAAATTTTTAGTCGGTCGGTCCCCTTTTTTGAAGATTGAGTGGATTTTGTTAAATTTAGGCCTATTTTATCGTTTTTGAGGATGTTGCCGGTGACAAGAACCCGATTGCGGCACAGTTTCGGAAATGTCTCGACCAGACCTACCGATGGGGCGAATAAAAATTTCTAGTCGGTCGGTCCCCTTTTTTGAAGATTGAGTGGATTTTGTTAAATTTAGGCCTATTTTATCGTTTTTGAGGATGTTGCCGGTGACGAGGACCCGATTTCGGCACAGTTTCGGAAATGTCTCGACCAGACCTACCGATGCACAGTGGGCTAAAACAACCTTTTAGGCGCTCAAAACCTGTATTTCAGCCATTTTTGATCGTATATGTCCCAAATTTGGTACAGACCCTCTTTTGGTCTTACTTTATGAGATTTTGAACAAGCGGCGGCAATTATGACCTTATCTCAGCCGTGGTTCACCGAAAATTGATATAATATAATCGTATTTTTATGTTGTATATTTCTGAGTCTGCGGGAGCACTCTCTCTTTCTATTAGATCGATGCAAAACATATTGTAGGTTTTTTTAATGTTAATTTCAGACGGAACAATTGAAAACCGCTTAAAGGAGTCAAAAACATCATTAACATTATATGTGCGTTCCTAAAAACAATACTGTAAAAAATCATGGTTACAGATTTTATAACAACTGTCAAACTTCAATTTCCTAAAATCAATTTTTAAATGGTATATCATTTAACTCTTCATGGAACAATAACATGGCAGGCTCATTTGCCTGGCCATCAAAGGGGCAACTATAAGTGAAAGAACTGTGGCACACAGTTTTTAAGACTTGGCTTTAGGTTTTATTTTCTGAAAGAGCTGATAACAGGATCAGATAAAACAAATGGCAGTCAGAAGATCTGCATTCCCATCAATTCTGTTGCACTTCCGGGTGGCCTTTTCTGGAGGGTTAGTTGTAGAGAAAGGGCGTGGGGCTAGGGAAAAGGAGCCAAATAGCACGTGAAAAGATAAGGGACGGTTGGGATGGAGACATGGATGCTTGGCTTCTTTCTTCGTTGGGACGCATTTTCTACCGAAAACGGGTAAATTGCCAATTTTATAATGTTTCACAGCCGCGTATTACTGTTTGCGCAAATATGCGCAGGTTTTCTCTGTTGATCCTTTCAATTGACACATAGGTTGATAATTTCCAGCGGTGGAACGTGCTTAATAGTGCGTAATTCCATAGTAGATCTCAAACTTTTGTTTTTAAAGTAAAAATTATACAAACAAAGCGATTATATGCACACCAACACCCTTCAAATTATCGCAGGAAGATAACTTGGGTATCATTTTGAACGGGAATACTTGGTCTTTAAAATGGAACCACCGGAGGTTCAAAATCTAGATGGAAAGCCGTCAAAATCGCTGTGGCGTTTTCTTGCATTTTTTACTAAAAATAACACATTATCACAAGTATTAACTTTGAAGGCCTGTAGTGGTCGTAGTTTTGGTCTGACAACAAAAATAAGACCAGATTTGAAATCTGCAGAAAATTTCCTATCCGATAGTGAAAACGTTTGCCTGTTTAAACGATTTTTAAGAAACAGGTTTTGAGCGCCTAAAAGGGTGTTTTAGCCCACTGTGCGATGGGGCGAATAAAAATTTCTAGTCGGTCGGTCCCCTTTTTTGAAGATTGAGTAGGTTTGCTCGGAAACGGTGAGAAATTTGTTCCCCTTTTTTGTAGATAAAGTAGGTTTTCTCGGAAACGGTGAGGAATTTCAACTTTGGGATTTTTCCCAATTTTCCCATAAAATTTGGAATCGAATGGAAAAAACCGCAAGTCTCTACGACCACTCCTTCACCCCAAACATTTCTATGAGTGAGTGAGTCAGTGAGTCAGTGAGTGAGTCAGTCGGATTGGGGCTTTATAGGTTCTTGATTTGACCCTGGAACGACTTTTAAGCCACAGCAAGCCCGAGTCAGCCGTTAAAGCTGATTTTCACACTTTGTAACTTCCGTGATAACGTAATTTCCGTGATCAAAACACCCACTAAAACGTATGGGAATACCTTATGGCTCATGTTTTTAGGAAGATAGTACAAGGTCTTTACTATAAATACCATTGCCATAACTCTAGTATCATCCAGGACCCCAATAATCAGAAAAACTTAATTGGATATTTCTCACTTTCGGCAAATCAGAGACGCCAAAACTACCCCGAAACGTGAGAATCGCTCTACACTCACTAGAGGGCTGTGAACCTCATCCCTTCGGTTTTGTTCACGTAAAACACCAGGAGGCACGCTCAGCTGAAACAAGAAAGATGCAATGTAGAAATCATTTTCAAGACCAAAAGAAAACCTAACCTCTCTACCAAAGACTCAAGCACGCGACTGGCGCGGTTTCTTGGAACGACACATTTTCCCTTTCATCCCTCAGACAGACGAATGATTTCGGCACAACACTAGTTCGTTTCACATAGTCAATGATAAATCTTTGAAAGAAAACAACGAAAATCGCTGCAACGCGTAAACAAGCCTTCGTCGGCCATGACAGACTCCGGCCTGGCCGTGACGTCATCACACCTCCCCCACCTCCTCCCTGCCCGGCGCGTCGATTTGAAAGTTAACCGCCACACTAACCAGGTTCAAAATTCTCACTGAAAAACAAACCCTTAACGTTCCGTCGCAAATGCGAGCGGCCGTGCGTTCGCCCGGCGCGTGCAAACAAATGCAACACGCACAAATGCCAGAGATTTCGCGACCCACGCCACCAGAGGGAAGGACAACTTTACTCAGTTTTGAGTATTTCTAACACAATTTTTCGGAGTTTCACACTGCAGCACCCTCGCGAAGCGCCCCAAACATGATTCGAACCGAGAACACCGAATTTACCCTCAGAAAGCGGCACAAACACTGAGACTGCCCGGCTCCCACGCACACGTCAACGTCAACTGGCCGTAATTCGACACTTTTTGACCCAAATTTCACGAATTTCACACGCGAGCACTCTCGCGAAGCGTCTCGCACAAGATTCGAAACGAGAGAACACGCAAACAAGCCGAACAGGCAGATGCAACCCGGTGCACCCCGCGACCGCATGGCGCAGGGGGACGCCGACCCCAGATTTCATGATTTTAACGCTACTGACACGAAAAGGATTTTCTGACACGAGCACACACTGTAAAAAATTATTGTGAATTTACGAAAATTTTTTTTACAAATTCTCTGTAAAGTAACAATAACATTTCGTTATTTTATGAAATTTATTCGTAGAGGCCGTTATATGAATTATTCATCACAGAAATATTCTTAATTTTATGAAATTTGTTCATGAACACCGTCTTATGAAATGGTACGAACAAAATACATCTCAAACGTGACTAAAATACTACAACAATGTCACCAAAACATAAAAAGTTTCCTAAAATTACAACAAATGCTTAGGTTATTCCGTTGCACAAATCGCTTGTAAGATTACGAGATATGGTGATGCCTTCATCATTTTACAAGATGTTTCATAAAACAAAACAAAAACGCTGAAATAAGTTAATCTCCATTTAATCAGCGTGACAAGGTAGAACAAAAGCGGTCCACGTAATTTGGAGCGGGTAAAAAGTTTGTAGTTTTACTAATTACTGCGTGAAGAATAATTCATAAATCGTTAAGAAACAAAAAGACGTTGTAAATTTACAGATAATTTGAGCAACGAAATTACCCATAAATTGTTTGTAAATTTACGAACTTATTTTTTACAGTGCAGTGAGCACTACATAAACGCGGAAAACACTCAGAAGCATTGAGAATGGGACATGACGCAATCACACCACGAGGCGTGCTGACGCAGCGAAACACACACACACACACTCTCTCTCCCTCTCACACACACAACATTTCACTTACCTCTCTAAACAGGTTGCCCGAAATGTTTAAATCGAGCGTTTCGTCTCCAGATGACTCAATTTCGCCTTCCTCCAAAGGCTCGTAATCAAGCTGTTCCTCGCTGAACGACATGATGACGCTACTTCTAGGACGGCTTATGACACGACCGGACAAGGGCGGAAGGACGCAGGAAAGGGTAGTACCGCTTGCGGCCAGCAGAGGGCGCAGCGGTCGTTCTAACGGCCGGCCAAATTCAATTAGTTTCTGATTTTGCGACGATCGTAAATAAAATGTAGGACACGTCCAAATCTCTCAAATATTATTTCTCCTCACTACACATAGTCTAGAAGCGCAGACAACAGGTGTCATGCAAATTCAGAATACACTAGGGGGGGAGAGGAGAGGGGGCGATGGGGGATGGGGCGCTGGACCACTGGCTTCTCTCAGACAGTTTTCCCACGGACAAGACAAGGGGACATCCGTGGTCTACGCTTCCTAGCGTGGACGATGTCAGCCTCCCAAGAATTAAAAGTGAAACGCAAGGAGTCTGAGTCCAGACAGGTTCGTTTATTTCTGTAACATCAGACAGGGCACGGCATTGGCACACTGTTTAAATGGGCCTCCACAGGCTCAGGGTGAGGCAGTACTTGGCCGACTTGAGGGCCGGTCCCTGGGGGATGCCGGCGTCGACGAGGCACTCCACGATGGGCTCGACGCGGTACTCCCTCCTGGCGCCCTGCTCCTTGATGGGCGTGATGCCCGCACTGACGCGGCAGGCGTCGCTGGGCCCGGCGGGCAGGCGCTGCAGGCACGTGGCGATGCGGCCGTCCAGGTCGGCGATCTGCTCGTCGGTGTAGAGGCTCTGGAAGCGGACCGTTGGGGGCGTCGATCAATGCAGTGCGCCACACTCTCAGACTCACTGAAGAACCAAACGTGGTCTACATCGCACCAACTGGTGTGGTCGAATGGGTGCCATTTTGACCACATCAGATGGTGTGGTCTAGACCACGTTTGGTGCGTTTGGTGTGGTCTAGACCTCATCAAATGTGGCCAAACGTGGTCTAGACCGCATCAAACGTGGCCAAACGTGGTCTAGACCGCATCAAATGTGGCCAAACGTGGTCTAGACCACACCAACTGATGTGGTCAAAATGGCACCCATCTGACCACACCAGTGGTGTGGTCTGGATCACGTTTGGTTGTTCAGTGCTGCTCAGACTTTTCGTACTTTGATAAAGAGTTTTTTACTCAGCAGTAAAAAGTACTATTCCCTCAATATCTGCGGGTCCGAATCTCGTCTTTTCCGACGACGAGATTCGGACACATGGAACGGCTTGAGCGCAGCTAAGTGGATGTCCGAATCGCGTCTTGGGTTCGTCGTAAACGTGTACATTTTTACGATGAGCCCAAGACGAGGGGGTGTGTGTAATACCCTGTACACATAAACCGTGTATTACGGCTAATACACGTAGTTGTAATAATATTTTTGGGCTAAATGAGCCAAATTTTGACATTTTAACACCATAATACTGAGTACTCTGTACACGTTTTCTTGGAGTTAAGCCCCTCGGCCCAAGACCGCAAGCAGACGATCGAATGCGTTTTTTTTTCGTTGCCGCCTCATCATATTTTACTTGCTTGATCGTCGTTTTCAACAAGCTCAAAACGACGAAGCAAAGACCGAATTACGCGAATTAGTTCCTCACAGGCAGACCATTAGGTGCCCTGCCTTCACCCATGTCTAAACAATGCCTGAGGTGCCAAAAGTGCCAAGAATCTGGCCACTTTGGTCGCCTAGAAACTAGGCACCTGAGCATGCTCTACCCAGGGATCCTTAACTTAACTCAACATTTAACTAATACTGCTGTCATAACGTAACATAAGACAATGTTCGATATAGGTTAAGGGTAAGGACTTAAGAAAGTACTTGCAAAAGTATATCCACACAAATTCGAGACATCAAAAAATAACTTACCCTTTTGAAAAGATGTTAGAAGCTAAGGGTAATAACTTTAACTCTTATGATGACGTTATGATGCCCTTATGAGGTAAGTTAAGGATCCCTGGCTCTACTATGCACACTAAATGTTTATGGACTTAATGTCTATAACCAAGGCCGTATTTGTGCATACTGAAGTTATGTTCAAATTTGTACATAAATGAGGTACGATGTTTTAGATACTTAAGCACAATATGGAAATATTGTTCCTAATTTATGTGCAGATTTGTACATAAGGTATGCATGCACTAAAACGGCCATAGCTATGGACAATAAAGTACATAAAACATTAAGTGTGTGGGGGAGGGCCAGTTCCTTAATGATGTGTACCCCCCGAGAAACAGCCGCGTCTTGTTTCGACGCATGTGCCATCGTATCCAAACGAACATGTCAAAATTCACATCCTCACAGAAGTCATGCACACTAAATGTTTTATGTACTTTATTGTCCATAGCTATAGCCGTTTTTGTGCAAACAGAACTTGTGTACAAATTTGTACTTACATTAGGAACAATATTTCCATATTGTGCTTAAGTATGTAAAACATTGTACCTAATTTATGTACAAATTTGTACATAACTTCAGTATGCACAAATACGGCCATAGTTATGAACATAAAGTCCATAAACATTTAGTGTGTGTCGGATGAATGACTCAAGAGTTCTGAAGTGGCACTCGAGTTACGATGGGGCTCCTTGCGTCCGCATCTGCGTCACAGCACTCACCGTCGCCACCTAGAACATAATGCAAGCCGAAATTGTGTGCATCCACTCAACATGCAATACAGTACACCTTGGACAGTCTCGAAGGCCTTACGTTTATTCTAACGACACACAACCACTTCATCTACGAACAAGTACCTCGAAAAGGCTACCACTTCTTCAAAAAAGGATTCGTCACGCTATGAACAATCATGTTAGGTGAAGACCCATGGTTTTGCATAAAATTGCACTCAAATTTGTATAAAATTTTCACAGTAAAAATTAATGTCCGGAATAAACGACGGATCCTTCGGCAAAAAAATTGCCAACCGTTCCTTCGTTAATTTACGAAGCTCTTCGTATATTCACAAACACCTTCGTTAATTTTTTGAACGATCTCTGTCAAGTTTACAATCACAATGGAAATTTACGAAGCACCTTCGTATATCTACAAAGATCCTTCGTAAATTTACAGGGACCCTTCGTTAATAAACAAAGAACCTTCGTTAATATACAGAGAACCTTCGTAATTTTACGTCTGGAATTAACAACGGATCCTTCGGCAAAAAAATTTCCAACAGTTCCTTCGTTTATTTACGAAGGTCCGCCGTAGATTTACGAAGACCCGTCGTAGATTAACGAAGCCCGTCGTAAATTTACGAAGCCCTTCGTAAATTTACAACAGATTCTGTACATTTACGATTTTTCTTCGTAAATTTTCTAAGAACCTTCGTAAATTAACGACGAACTTCCGTTGATTTACAAAAGTTCCTGTAGGAAAGAAACATTTACAGTGCACTTTTGGACATTCCCAAAAACCTTCGTAAAATACTCCGTTGTAAATTCACAACATTATTTTTACAGTGTTGCATAGTTTCCCATAGCAATAAGAAAATTCCATGCTTGCAGAAAATCATGCAATTTCCCAGAGCCGAATTCTCCATGAACATATTGCGTGTGAAAAGGAAGGGTCTTAACGAAATGTCACAAAAAACTTAAGAGGGTCTCTTAGGATTTAATGACGGTATGGAGCAAGATTTTAAGGGCTTCTTGTGGGCTTTCGCGAGATTCTTCTGGATATTAAAAGGGCATCAGGAAATTTTTAGCTGAACTCGACTGAGATCCAAGCAGACCCAAGACAATCCTAACTGTTAGTGTCAATTCAGAACTATCCTAACTGCACGTGACGTAATGAGCGGTCTTTTCTCAAAGTCCGTGAAGCCAACAAACTTTATAAAATTTTTCACCGAAGAGCTTGTTACAAAGTTTTGTCCTTATATAAATACGTGGACATTGTTTTTCAGCGATATCGAGATTCACTGATTTGCAGTGAAGATAGTTCATGAACATTTTTTCATGATACTTTTTTTTGCAGTTCCAGAATTCTTCAGGAAAGATAACTCTTAACTTACAGCAGCTGCGAACAGCGCGAAGCAGAGGATGATGACGGTCTTGCAGGTCATGGCTATAGAGGTCTGGACGAAAAGTCGATGGTGTCTCCGAGTTAAGGGGGCACACCAGTGAAAATGCAGAGGCTTCGTAAAAACGTTATTCTGAGTAAAGTAACGAAGGTAATGGGTTGAAATTTTATTCTGAAGCATAAAATATGTCAATTTAACCAAAAAAGTACACGGCAGCAAGGGGGGGCGACGGGAAGGGGGGTGGGCGCCATTTTCATTTTTCGGTGACACGGCTCCACTTTGCCCAACTTTGTGAAGCCCTCGATTGAGCCTGAAACATGGGGTTTCAAAATTTCTCATCAGGACACATGTGGCTATCGTGTGAACCACGGACATGTCGGAAAAACAATCCTAAATATGTTTTTTTGAGAAGCAAAAAACGAAACTCATTTTTTGACCATATTTTTCACGTTTCCGTGTTTGTGGCTCAGGCCCTGTACATGCTACGACCATATCCGAGGTTCACACGATAGCGACAAGTTTAAGAAACATTTTGCCGCAAACCACACTCAATTATCTCAATTTTGCGCCCGCAATCGTGGGCACCAGGTCCAAAAATGGCGTTTCGAGAAAACGACGTTTGAAGTGAAACTACGGTATACTCGCATTATTCCTCATTACGGACGCAATTATTGACATTTTTGAGTTCGGTTTGCGCCAAAATATTCCTTTCTCCAACTGCGTTTCGATGGTTCCAGGGTTTTGGCATTGGACTTCAAGTGAAACACCTGAACGTTGACAATTGAGGTAAAATATGCAAAAAAAGTTACCCTTTTAGGAACTTCAAAAATGTGCCCAAGCCAAAGTAATTGGAATTTTGAGGTTGGGTTTGCGGCGTTCGACTCGGGATAATAGCAGAAAAATATGATAAAATAAAAAGGAGGCCAAAATTTGACGATTTTCACTGGTGTGCCCCTTAACCGGCGCTTTTATACTACATACAATCGTCTATTATCTGCTGTCTCACTGCTGCAGGGAATGCCAGTGGCGACGTTGCTTTTCCCGGAACTCTGTCTCATTCCTCCCAGTGAATGTTGACAGCAGCTGGCATTTCTTGCTAATTGCTCCGTCATTGTCGCTCACTGCATTGTCATGTTTTTTTTGAAAATTTCCAAACTTTTCGGTGCACATTGTTGGCTGAGCGATAACGAAGCCCGTTACTAGGGTCACTGGTGTAAATCATCTCAGAAATTGTCTGATACTTTCGCACATCAGAACATTTCTGATGTCTGTCCTAATACTTTTTCGGACACCTATTTCTGATAATTAAGAAACACTCTGATGCCTCAATTTTCTGATTACTTTAGGCCTGATAACATCGGCTGGACTGGAGATATTTATCACACTCTCAGCACGTTATTGACGTTTTGCTCATTTTGTCAGTACTTATGCAAATAATTTGTGCAACCATAACACGTACTTTTCCTTTTTTAAAGAACTACTTAGGAAATATTAAATAGTATACTGAGAATGTTGTTTTGTACGTAACTTTACAAAGGAAATTATTCTACTTAGAAAATACTAAGTATTATTGCTGTTGATACGAATATGTAATTGACGAGGAAAAGTCAGTAACGTGCTGAGAGTGCAGAACAATTGTTTGTTTTTTTTCTGGAAATATATGTTGATCTACATGAGACTAGGAAACGGGGAAAACGTCTCGTGGGGGTTGACACCGAGTCCGATCCAAATCTGCAGTCCAAATTGAGCTCGTCATCAACTCTCAAAAAGACAGTACCGGTATGTGATCCGATTTCATAGAGGTGAAAAAGTGGCCTAGCCAAATCTTGCAAACAAGACTCACCAAATCTGAAACTGTAATAACGTTAACTTTCTATTGTACAGCGATCTCACACTGTCGTAAATTAGCGACAAAAAAATCGCTAATTTTCATAGCGACGGAAATCGTTCCTAAACTACTTCGTCGTAACTGAACGACTAAAAAATCATTTCTCTACGACAATGTCGTAATCACGATTACATATTTTGACACCTGAAATCCCCGAAAAGGAGGTGAAAAGTTACAATTTTGCTCACTTATTTACGATTTGTGTCGTTCATTTACGATTTATAACACAAATTTACGACAAAAGTCGTAAATGTACGACTAAAGTCATAACTGCACGACATATTCGAAAGATAATTTACGATTGTTCGTAAACTTACGATTAAGTCGCTATCAAAAATATCGACAAATATGTCGTACAGTTACGACTCAAGTCGTATATTTACGACTTGAGTCGTAACAAAATATGTCGTTTAAAAACGACATAATTGTTCTACAAAATGTCGTAAATTTACGATTATTTTTAACAGTGCATTTTTATGCAGCCTGATAGCATCCCCAGGATTAAGTCGGCGCGAAATTCGATTCGCGTGGCCCCTTGTGCATGTTGAAAATTTTCTATAGCTTTTTAAGGTTTCTGTAAAGTGAAAAAATATGAAATTTCATTTTTCAAAATAATTGTGGCATCATGTTTGTATTTAGGTTTCAGGTTGCTCACTGTAAGATGAACTTTAACCCAAAGTTGAGGCACTCAACTCCCATTAGTTTCTGAGTTATTGAAGTTTACGTAACAAATTTAGTCGTTTACTAAAAATTCTCCTTGCGATGAACCATAAGTTGTCGAGACTTGATTTTTGTTTTACAAGTTCTTTATTGATTTGCCTATCTCGTAGCAAAGCCGGATTTCCAAAATTCGAACATGAAACAGGAATTTTTGTCAAAAAACAAAACAAGAAGGAAAGATATCAAAGAATTGATATCACATGGGAGGGACTCGTTCTTTACAAAGCTAGATTGATGTGTCAGTCGCTGATCGTTACATGAATTGTCCTCTGACGATTTGTAATTTTGCCTTTTAACGAACGCTTCCGGTTGGTTCTCTTCTCAGGCAGGGAACATCGATGCATCGCGATATCTCGAGATATCGATTCTCGTCCATAATCGAATTTACACTAGAGTTCGTGCCAAAAACCTGCTTTTTCCATGACCAAATCCCTCAGAAGGACATATTTATTTTAGAAAACAGTCAAATGAAACTTATTATTTCATCTCTCATCTCGAACATAAGACGTGCAACACCATCAAAAAGAAATTCATTAAGATGACACAGCTTGCAGTTCTGAGACATGTATCATGGTAAGGGTCAAACAATGTTTCGTTAATACCAAATTTCTCAAAATTATCCATTACCACTTGCAAAAAACCCTCCTAGATTTTTGTTGACCAAAGATCTCGTGTCATTGTTGTTGTACTTTGCGTTTCAGTGGCGTTCAACATCAAAAGATACAGACACGTGAAAAGAGGTTAGTTTCACATAGTGCACTAAAAACGTCTCTCTTTCATGTTCATTTTCTCAATATTTCTCATTGCAAGTAAAAAAAAAACTTCTTTTACGATCAAGCGACTGACACTCCATCTTTCATTTGATAAGGGAATGTGGGGCGATTTGTAACAGATTTCGGAATTCTCTATACCAATATAGAACGTTCTACTTATCGGTTCCAAACTTGTACCAGTTGAGCAGTCTGGCCCTTTATCTAGACTGTACAGCTCCATTGGATCAATCTGGAATCCGTAATCTTGGAAATCTAAGACGCTTTCCAAACCCTTGCATGCTGTTACGAATCGCCCCAGCATGGGGTGATTTGTAACAGCCATGGGGCTTTTCATAACATCCTACACATTCAATGAAACATCGCCGGGAATGTTACCTCCTCCAGCAGTTGTTCTTCGGATGTCCTGCAGACGCCTTAAAATCTACATTTCAAGCTGCCGTTGACCGCCTCAGCATTTACTGACCGGCTATGTCAACCCTATCCTCACTTTTTTCAATTTTGGAGGAAAGAATAGAATAACTTCCTTTAAAATGCATTTTGAGCTGTTTAAATATATATTGGTATTAGGAAGCCACGTGGTTACATTGTACGGGGGTCACGGTACAAGGCCCCAACGGTACTTTGATGATGATTCATACCTGGGGAGCCTCAGACTGAAACTTCCTAGAACTCGAAATAAAAGATTTGCCTGTTTTCGGTGTACCCTATATTTCAGTATATTTCAGACGCCCTCCAAAACTATACCTGTGCACCGACCACATCCGCTTCGATTGTTCAAGGACCCTCTACTTGAATTGAAAGAAGGGCCATACTCACGTTTTCCTCTGCTCCCTTCACTCAAATTAATATACGCATTTGTTACGAATCGCCCCTGTTACAAATCGCCCCACATTCCCTTACCACTCTCAATTTCCCACATGCTGTGAGATCTGAGATGAAAGATGTCCCCCCAAACCTCATTTTTGAATACAATACTCGTTCTCTTCACATAAAGTTTTGTATGTTAGTGAGTGGTGTGTAAAGAACGAGTAAAAAACATTGTTAGAAAGGTTTCATAAAATGAAGATTTACACGAGTGAATGATTCTCACCAAGTCACCAGAGTGTGGTCAGCTTTTTCGATGATGAGTAACAAAGTGTCTCTTACAGGCGAGTCTATGTCTTTGACCAACACTGACAAAATGCCAATGAGCACTGCCCTGATGTCTTCCATCGACGCCTGTTTTGACAGCATTGGCTGGCTGTAACTAGAACTAAGTGCCTTGCACACCACCTCGAGCTGTTCCTTGGAATGTTTCGTGCTGCACAAGGTAGGTTTACGCCAGACCGCGTCTTGTCGTAACAGACTTCGCGATGTCTCGCGGCCTGTTACTCCAATCCGCGCCTTGCGTACCTACCTTGGCCTGCGGCGCTAGCCTGCCTTCGGCAGGCAATGGCTTGTCCACCGTCCGTTACTTCTTACTTGTTGCATGCTGGAACCCCCAGACCCCCCTTAATTCTAGAGTTGCTTCATCTACAGATAACACGATCTTGACCCTTGAAACTTTTTAACTTGTTGGGGCTGGGGGGCTCTGCCCTCCAGACCCCCTTTCTTTAAGACAGAAGTGATCTGCCTGCAGAAAACTTGATTTTTCGCCGTTTTAAGGTGTTTTTCGGCTGTAAAAACTGAACCAGTTGAGCTAGGATAGTGACATTTCACGTGTGCCGAGCCAAGAACATACCTAATAAGTAGGGTGCGTCGATATGCACGACTTTTCAGATGCAGCTTTTGGGTAGCACTCAAAAGTTTCGTTTTCTTGTGCTGATTCTATAAATGACCTCGGTTTTGCGATAGGACAAAGCCTTCATGACCCTACCGCGCGTTTTATGTCAAAAAGCGGAGTTTTCGTATTTTTTCTTGTTTTTTGGTTCCGCATTCCATCCCAAACTGTCGGGGCGGCTGTTGCACGGTTGGATGGCCACCGCCTACACTAAATACAAGTTTTGCAGCTTGGCAGGACCACCGGACACCTCACGTGTGTGTCCCAAACCTCAATTTTCACCCTTTTTTTACAACAATTTTTCATTTTTTCCCCTTTTTTTCAGCTTTTATCGAGGATTGTACCGACCCAGTCGGTCTATACCCTGACCAGAGGTTGCTTAAAACAGTGCAGGGGTGCATAGAACGCAAGGCAGCCCCCGGACCGGGGCTGTGTGGGGAGGGGGAAGAGGGAGGGAGGGGAGGCGGAGAAAACAAATGCCCAAGATCGGCCCAAATCAGCTGTTTTGCCCTGTTTTGCCTGTTGGTAAATACTGTATTGCGGTGCAGCGAGCTCGGCAAGTGTTTCTTCCCCTTGCCTACGCAGGACTCACCACGAACAGCGGACCAGCGGCAGTGGTGGGGACTGGCGCGGGGCACCGTGAGACTGTGCCGCCCCTGGCGGACGAAGGACTATGTGGGTGGGTCCGAACGGAAAAAGTGGGAAAAATATTTGTGCGGACATAACTGAGCTTCTTCAATAGTTACGTTGATTGGTGTTTGTGATTTTAATTTGTAATGGACCGTGTGAAGATGTTTACAGATGTTTAAGCCGATGAGGTGGTTTTCACATGTACATGAGACTATACATACTTTGTCACACACGTAACAAGTCGCTCCCTTAGGCTCACTGCTTGCCTCTGTTGGATCCAGACCATGTCTGGAGCGCATGTGCCTGTACAAGGTTTTCTTGTGTTCATATGTAGCTGGACACCGGAGGCCAGACAAGAAATTTTTTATAGAGAAATGATCAAAGTAGTCTAAGGCAGCCAGTGTTGTTACTCACAGTGAACATGCTTCCTTTGAGTACATCTTCACAGGTTGACCGACAGAACAGAAATGACCGATAATCGCGCGCTTTTCCCTAACATTTGTTTTGCTACTTGCTTCTTTTGTTCTGCCAACTTAATTAGGGTCAGTTGGGGTAAATATGGGACACGGGGTAAAAATGGGACAGCTGATTTTTAGTCAAGAATCGAGATTTTAGAACTTGTGCCGTAGCAAAAATTATTTTCTCAATAAAAACATCACATTTGGTATGTAATGCGTTCAAAAATGTCAAATCTTGACTAAGAATCAGCTGTCACATTTTTACCCCGTGTCCCATAATTACCCCAACTGACCCTAGTTCGCTCCTTTTTCAAGCGGTGTTCTCCCTTCCCCGGGCCAGTTTGAAATTTCGCGTCTCACGGTGCCCCGCGCCAGTCCCCACTACTGCCGCTGGGGGCGCTCCGATCGGCGGTGCTGCGGCATCTTCCTGCGCGTATCCACTCGTAGCGGACGCGCTCCTGGTGAGTCCTGCGTAGGCAAGGGGAAGAAACACTTGCCGAGCTCGCTGCACCGCAATACAGTATTTACCAACAGGCAAAACAGGGCAAAACAGCTGATTTTGGCCGATTTTGGGCATTTTTTTTCTCCGCCTCCCCTCCCTCCCTCTTCCCCCTCCCTACACAGCCCCCGTCCGGGAGCTGCCTTGCGTTCTATGTACCCCTACACTGTTTTATACAACCTCTGGTCATGGTATAGACCGACTGGGTCGGTACAATCCTCGATAAAAGCTGAAAAAAAGGGAAATAAATGAAAAATTGTTGTAAAAAAAGGGTGAAAATTGAGGTTTGGGACACACACGTGAGGTGTCCGGTGGTCCTGTCAAGCTGCAAAACTTGTATTTAGTGTGGGCGGTGGCCATCCGACCGTGCAACAGCCGCGCCGACAGTTTGGGATGGAATGCGGAACCAAAAAACAAGTAAAAATACAAAAACTCCGCTTTCCCAAGGGAAAAAATCCCTAACGTCCCTAACCAAAGGGATATTTCGCGGCCCCTTGGTATAGGGACGATCCCCTTGGAAGGGCCAGCCCCTATGGATAGGGACAGTCCCCTTGTCAAAGGGCCGCGAAATATCCCTTTGGTTAAGGGACGTGCCCAGAGTGTTCAAGTGTTCAAAACATCTACCTCTTGAACATCAAAGTACAATATAAGAAACAGTTCCTGAGTAAACTTTTGACGCCGATAACAATGGTAGTGTCGCCGACACTCTATCTAAAGCCGTTTACAAGATACCCTTAATAGGTGTGTAGCGGGTTTGCCTACCTAAATCACCCACATTTTGCCTAACTGGCAGGCTGATTTATAGGGCCTTGTGGTCTGGAGGGCGGATCCCCAAGCTCATAGGGCCGGTCCCCAAGCTCATAGGGCCGGTCCCCAAGTCCATAGGGCCGGTCCCTAACTTGATAGGGCCCGGCCCTATGGCAGATAGGGCTGAGCCCCTTCCAAGGGGCCAAGCCCTATCCGAGAAAGGGCTTGGCCCCTTCGGAAAGGGACCGTCCCTTTAAAATCATAGGGATTCTTTCCCTTGGGTTTTGACATAAAACGCCCGGTAGGGTCATGAAGGCTTTGTCCTATCGCAAAACCGAGGTCATTTATGGAATCAGCACAAAAAAACGAAACTTTTGAGTGCTACCCAAAAGCTGCATCTGAAAAGTCGTGCATATCGACGCACCCTAATAAGCCTACAAAATCTCAGCCAGATCGGCCGAGCCGTTCAGGAGGAGTAGTGTACACACACACACACACACACACAGACAGACAGACAGAAAAAGTTTTTCAACCCTACTGGAGTAACAGGCTTCGCTATCGCTCAGCCAATAAACCAATGGCGTGCAATTGGGCAATGCACCGAGACATCACAGGGTACTCTGGCTCCAAGCAAGGATCAGAGCACTGCACAGTTAGGTCAAGGGGATTGTTCGGAGCATCTTCCGGATCAGCCATGTCAGAGAACATCTTAAAATCTTCAACAAACGGTTCTTTGGGACTCTGACACTTTACGGCACACTGCACTGTTACGTCAAGGGGATTGTTCCGAGCATCTTCCGGCTCAGACATTGTGGAGAAAACCACTAAATCTTCAACAAAAGGTTCTTTGGGAATTAAACACTTTTCGGAACAGTGCACTGTTCTGTCAAGGAGATTTTTCGGAGCATCTTCCGGCTCAGCCATGTCAGAGAACATCATGAAATCTCCAACAAACGGTTCTTTGGGACTCTGATACTTTTCGGCACACTGTACAGTTACGTCAAGGGGATTGTTCGGTGCATCTTCCGGCTCAGCCATGTGAGAGAACGTCCTCAAATCTTTATGAATGAAGAACTCTTCTAAATTCCCTTATTAAACGGGGAAGGTTCCGAAATGGGTCCGATCGGACGATCCGAAATTTTCCGGAGGTCAGTCCGTCAGTCCCCGCCGGACAGTTCCGAAATCTTTCCCGGACTTGCCGGGAATCGGTCGAAAAGTACCACAATCAGAAGGATTTCGGGGAGTCCGACAGGGCTGGTCGGGCTCGTTCCGGGCCGTCCGAGACGCGTCCGGAAAAAAATGAAACTGGCGTTGGCCGAGGTGGGGCTACTGTGGCTGGATTCGTTCCCGGGCCCCTCTCCTTAGGACTTTCCTCGCTGCTCGCTGTCGACGTCGCTGACCACTGCGCTAACCTGAAACATAAGGGCCGGGCCCGCAGGGGCGAGCCTCTTCACCGGCGCAGCGCTCCTTCCTCCCCTCTAGAGGCATTTTTTTTAAGAAGTCCGATCGTGGAACACGACCGATGCCGATTTCCTCCATTTTTTGGTCAAAGGTAGTCCTTGTGGGTCTAAGAAAGGCCACAAATTTTTTGGGCCGAAATATGCACCGTTCAGATTCTATGGGCAATTTTCGTTTTCTCTGACAACTTTTCACATAATATGGCCAAAATTGAAAAATCACCTTTCTGAGGCCTCTATGCACTCGATTGAGCTCAAAATGTGGTATCTTATGTAAAATCACGCGAGGAACACGAATCCGGTGCCCGTTTGTTGATAGGACAACCCAAACAGATGTTATGACTGTTATTCAGGTTTTGTAGTGGTTTTTACTTTTCTTGGGGTTTTGGTGTTCGGCATCGATTTTCGCCAATCCGATGAGTGGATTTTATAGATAAAGGACCAATCTATCATACTACGAGAAAAAAAGTTTGTGTACGCCGCGTGAAAAGCAGTGGCGCTGCAAAAATTGAAAAACCGTCATTTCTGGGTAGTTTTAGATCAGATAAGCCACCTTTCGCGTGACCGTCTCCGCCCCATATTCAGTCTAAATATTGTCCCAAGTGATGTCAGAGTTGGTGTGAAATTTCACCGCTGTAGCTCAAGTAGTTTGGAAATGGCAGCTTTCTAAAGTTTTGCAATCACGTAAGGCATTTACTTTAAGTAGAATTGCGGTAAATGTGAAGACTTGTCACAGATCGGGTAATAAATGAGATAGATGAGTGCGTCAAAGTTCTCTAAGCGTAATTTTGGACAAGGAATCCGATTTTGCCGGTACGAAGACCCTAGGCGAACTCTGAAGTCGGAAAAAAGGCCATTTTTATGTGGTTTGCACGAAAACGTAGTTTTAGAGTACACCTAGGGTCTCCGTACCGGCAAAATCGGATTCCTTGTCCAAAATTACGCTTAGAGAACTTTGACGCACTCATCTATCTCATTTATTACCCGATCTGTGACAAGTCTTCACATTTACCGCAATTCTACTTAAAGTAAATGCCTTACGTGATTGCAAAACTTTAGAAAGCTGCCATTTCCAAACTACTTGAGCTACAGCGGTGAAATTTCACACCAACTCTGACATCACTTGGGACAATATTTAGACTGAATATGGGGCGGAGACGGTCACGCGAAAGGTGGCTTATCTGATCTAAAACTACCCAGAAATGACGGTTTTTCAATTTTTGCAGCGCCACTGCTTTTCACGCGGCGTACACAAACTTTTTTTCTCGTAGTATGATAGATTGGTCCTTTATCTATAAAATCCACTCATCGGATTGGCGAAAATCGATGCCGAACACCAAAACCCCAAGAAAAGTAAAAACCACTACAAAACCAGAAAAACAGTCATAACATCTGTTTGGGTTGTCCTATCAACAAACGGGCACCGGATTCGTGTTCCTCACGTGATTTTACATAAGATACCACATTCTGAGCTCAATCGAGTGCATAGAGGCCTCAGAAAGGTGATTTTTCAATTTTGGCCATATAATGTGAAAAGTTGTCAGAGAAAACGAAAATTGCCCATAGAATCTGAACGGTGCATATTTCGGCCCAAAAAATTTGTGGCCTTTCTTAGACCCACAAGGACTACCTTTGACCAAAAAATGGAGGAAATCGGCATCGGTCGTGTTCCACGATCGGACTTCTTAAAAAAAAAAATGCCTCCTAGCGTACCGCGCGCATTGCAAGCTAGAAGGGTGCGGTTTTCGACGCGCATCTTGTCCGAATCACCTGTACAGCGGGATTCGACATAGCGGCTCACATATTTTAAATTAGATCTGGCTAAATTTGAGCGGCTTTGGTCGTACTCACTATGTGAAAAAAAAAAAAAAATATTCATGTGATGATGACAGGTTCAGAAGTTGGTCTTCCCTTTTCCAGATTATTGAGAAAACTGTCATCGAGCTGGTAACGTGACAGCTGAAAACAAGAAAGAAAGACGTCAATAAATTGTTATCACACAGGAGTGACTTGTTCTTCACAAAGGTAGCCTGAGGTGTCAGTTGATGAATTTGAAGTTGTCAGTCATGAATTGTAAACTCGTTTGCTTTTAAATGAGAACTAAAGCATTGAGAAAGTGAACCAAATAGAAGGATAGTGCGCGGAAACAACGCTTCCGGTTGGTTCTCATCTCAGGCAGGGCACATCAAGACATCGGGATAGTTTGAGGTATCAACTCTCGAAAATAATCCAATTTGCACTTGTGTCTGTGCTAAAAACCTACTTTTTCCAAGACACACTACCTCTGAAAAGCGCATTTATTTTTAAAAACAGTCAAAGAAAACTTATTATTTTATCTGTCATCTTGAACATAACACATGCGACACCTTCAAAAAATATTTCATTAAGATGACAAAGCTTCCAGTTCTCAGACATGTATCAAGGTTAGGGCGAAACAATAATGTTTCCTTACAACCAGATTTCTCAAAATTATGCAATGTCACTTAAGAGACACCATCCTACTGTTCTGTTGACCGAAGGTCTCTACAAATTTTAAACAAAGGTGAGGAACATTAATTTTTCACTTCATTTGTGTACAAAGAGTCAAAGAAAAAAGCTGCATAAATAACTTTTTCACTCAATTGTTCAAGAAGAAGTAACATTAAAGTTCTAATGAAACATTAGGTTAATATGATCAGTGATCACAAAACACAAAAATAGTCAATCGATAATTCAAGAAAAAACATAAGGTCTAAAATAAAAGATGTCGAGAAAGCTTTAGTCGGACCACCCCAACCCGAGTTCTTGGGAACACCAAAAAGTAGTCAATCATGTGCCTGGGATCCATTTCAGGCCACAATATTTTATCATGGGAAGCATCTTCATTGAACTTTAGGTCATACGGATCAAAATTCACTTCCCAAACCTTGATTGATATGTTCCAAGTTCAAAATCTCTCGCCATATCAGTAGTTCGCCGAAGGTCCGTGTCGCAACGCTGTATGTTGTCCCCTGAATGTGCAATTTCAAGGAGCCGAAGAACCAAGAATTGGATAAAATACCATTAAGGGAAAGTGGGGTAATTCCGGACACGGGGTAATTCCGGACACTTCGATTTTCACTGGGTTTGAGTGAAGATAACTCAAAAGCCCGCCTAACAGAGGAAGATAATCAGTTTAAAAGGAGAATTCCAAATCGCCAAAGTAGGAGGTCAAACCGTTTGCCTGTGGTCGCTTCACGAAATTTGAGTACCATCAAAAATAGGCAAAAGTTGCATCTTTCCCTCGTATTTCCATGTACTTATCGTACCTTACCGTCAAGTTCAGCCCCATGACTAAAATTTTATCATATTATATGGTCATTGGACTTTACTTTGGCGTTTCGGGAGTGCTTGTATGGCTCGCCGTTTTCTTACAGTTGAACATCAAAGGTTTTCACTACCTGTGGGGTAAATCCGGACAATAAGGGTTATTTTCTTCAATTTCCCGCATAATGTTAAGGTAGTGGGTTCAAAATTGTGGACATGCATCCCCACCGTTAAGAAGGATAAAGAAGGAACGAAAAATAGCATTGCAGCTATGTTTAAGAGCTTAACTCAAGACAATGTAGTCAATTTAGGGGTTTTGATAGAAATTATTCCTTATAATATGCTTTGAGTAATAATCAAACACTTCAGTTCGCAGCAAATGTCCTTGAACTCCTTCTAAAAGCATGCCTCACATCAAAACAAGCGAAAGTAAGCTCGAGTAGTGTCAAATTTTAAGGTCGTCCGGCATTGCCCCATAGGTCGTCCGGAATTACCCCAGCCTGGGGCAATTCCGGACACGTGCAGGGTTTTTCTTAGGCGCCTATATCTCCCTAACCGTTGCTGAGATTTGGCTTTCATGTATACCATTTTGAAGGTAAAGGTCCATACTTTACTCTCTTGTCATAACATTAAACCCAAGAAGCATATTCAAGCTCAAAGACCAAAAAGAAAAAAAGCGTCCGGAATTACCCCACTCTCCCTTACACAAGCTTAGAGTCCTCGTCATACGCGCGACGGGGGGGCGGGGAGGGGCGGGGGAGCGGCTCACGTCGCTTGGCGGCACGATTCAAAGTTCATAGGGGGGAGGGGACCTTCAGGTAAAGGCCTAGTCCCGCGCCAGTGCATTAATTTTGATTCTTTCCTGTTGCAGGGGGTTGATTCCGTGCGTAGGGGGTCATTTTGGATGTACCAAATGTTCTTTTTTAAAGTTCAACTTTAGGGGCTAAATTTGGTGTAGATGGCATACCTAGTACCCCACAGTACCCCTCTGAGCGTGGCAGCGCTACAAGTTGACTTTTATTTTCACTCCCTATGAAATACGGCGGAATTTACAGAAATAATGACGGAATTTACAGATTACGGAATTTACAAAGCGAAGTTTTTAGTCTCCTGAACCGCTGGGTTACAAGATAGGTAAAAACCGTTGACGGTGTCATTTTCAGCATCCAAAATAGCATTTTTCAGCGAAGGTTGTTGGAACTTTCTCCCTCAGATGGAGGAGCTACGGCCCGAAACGGAATTTACATCCATTTTTACACCCTTACCGTTTTGAACTCTTCTGACGGCCTGGAAGCGTCGTTTGATCGCCCCAGGTCCCGTGGGCACGGGCTTCTGGAAGCGTTTTTTATGTTCTTTCGATCCCAAGTGGTCGCGAGTTTCTAAAATGAAAAGGAACCCCAGTAGACCGTCATTTGTAAAAACAGCATAGGTCACATGGTCAGACGGTGGACATTTTCCCAAAGGCTGTTTCGGGTTCAACAAGTGATGATACAAAGGTCACCCTCCGTAATTTTGTGAAGAATAAGTCAGGGGAGAGAGTTAGACTGTCCCACGAAAAATTCGATGTTTGAAAATGCAACCTCTCACCCCGGACTTAAGTTCCTTATGTAAAAAACGGACTCCATGATTTTTTTCAGAATTTTTGAACAGAATTTAGAGGTCGCGCATCGGCAAAAACACGTTTTTTGCCATTTTTCTCGATTTTTTAAATATGCCCTACCACCACACCACACCCAGCCCCACCACCTCTCCTTAGTTGGACTTCTAGTGACCCCGTGACGTCGTTCTGTAGGACACCCGCCCCTCCTGAGCCCGTCTAGACCCTCAAATCGGCACCCAAAACGATAAAAATAAGTCAAAAATTTCATAAAAAGCTGCAAAAGTTGTGCAAATGTTGTGTTTTTTGATAATCTGACATCACAGATCGATAGAGCGTGAAAAATTACGTAGGGGTGAAGACAAGTGAGCACGCCACACGGTCAGTTTCGGTTACATAAGCGCGAGCGAAATAGAACGCCCCCGATTTATTGTGTGGAATGATGCCGTCCCGACGGAAGAAGAGGTTGCACTGGCTTGTCGGTGCTGGCTTGTAGCTTCATGATGAGCTACGTCAAACAGAGAGTCTAGCTGGTCTATGAATGACTGTCTCCTTAGCTCAAAGGTAGGTGAGCCTGCACCCTCTTCTCGATCGGGACGCCATCATTCCACACAATAAATCCCAAAACACAAACGACGATTCAAAACAACGCTCGCTGCACAGTGGCGTGAAACGCCAAAAAATGCGCGCGACTTAAAATAATTTTCCGATCTGTCTGCTTTTTTCACTGCATATGGTCATTTTATGATGTTCTCTAGCAAAAGAAATGATTTCCAAGTAATAGCTGGGCATATAGAGCTAAAAATCGCGAAAAACATGAAAATATTGTACCAAAATCTGCCATTTTTTACACGTTTTTTGCCTGTAAAAGCGACATTTTTTCAAACGGGCAACTTTTCTCAACAGATTCTGAACGCCAAGGACAAGGCCTACAACTTTATGGTCGCAACGCTGTAGCGAGGTCGGCCATTCGACTTTTCTGGCCTCAAAGGTTTTTCTTTCGTAAATATAATTGGAAAATTATTCCTATTTTGACAAATTTTGTTATTTTTGTGCCCCTGAGGTCTGTGTTGCCTCGTTACATCTATTTCCAGTTCATATAAACTTGATTGGATGAATTGATACTGGTTTGGACGTAAAACGGACCGCAGGGGCACGAAAATAACAAAATTTGTCAAAATAGGAATAATTTTCCAATTAAATTTACGAAAGAAAAACCTTTGAGGCCAGAAAAGTCGAATGGCCGACCTCGCTACAGCGTAGCGACCATAACAAAAGTTGTAGGCCTTGTCCTTGGCTTTCAGAATCTGTTGAGAAAAGTTGCCCGTTCGAAAAAAAGGTCGGTTTTACGGGAAAAAAACGTGAAAAAAATGGCAGATTTTGGTACAATATTTTCATGTTTTTCGCGATTTTTAGCTCTATATGCCCAGCTATTACTAGGAAATCATTTCTTTTGCTAGAGAACATCATAAAATGACCATACGCAGTGGAAAAAGCAGAGAGATCGGAAAATTATTTTAAGTCGCACGATGTCGCATTTTTTGGCGTTTCGCGCCACTGTGCGCTGGGCGGTTCGTTTCGTGTGCGCGGCAAAGCGCGCGAAAAGGCGGCGATGTAGTTCTCGTGACTACTGACTGGAGGCGCCACCAGCGACCCGCACCATATATTTGTACTTTTATTACATGCAGAGCTTTTATTTCGACAAATTTCATATAAAACAATCAGATGATTCTTGACATCCCACAAAAGGATTAAAAGCCCACACTTCAAGTTTTGAGCAGGAAATGTATAAATTCGTGGGGGCGTTCTATTTCGCTCACGTTTATGTAACCGAAACTGACCGTGTGGCGTGCTCACTTGTCTTCACCCCTACGTAATTTTTCACGCTCTATCGTTCTGTGATGTCAGATTATCAAAAAACACAACATTTGCACAACTTTTGCAGCTTTTTATGAAATTTTCGACTTATTTTTATCGTTTTGGATGCCGATTTGAGGGTCTAGATGGGCTCAGGAGGAACGGGTGTCCTACAGAACGACGTCACAGGGTCACTAGAAGTCCAACTAAGGAGACGGGGTGGGGCTGGGTGTGGTGTGGTGGTAGGGCATATTTAAAAAATCGAGAAAAATGGCAAAAAACGTGTTTTTGCCGATGCGCGACCTCTAAATTCTGTTCAAAAATTCTGAAAAAAATCATGGAATCCTTTTTTTACATAAGGAACTTAAGTCCGGGGTGAGAGGTTGCATTTTCAAACATCGAATTTTTCGTGGGACAGTCTAGAGAGAGTGAAATAGCCAGTTTTCTTTTGATGTGGCTGAGTCATATACTACAGCATGGCAATGTTGTCTTATAGGTGTTGGTGACCATGACGGAACTTACGAAACGACACTTTAGCAGCTTACGAAACCCAGATAAACAAATGTTAGATCGACTTATCCACATGAGGACATGGTCTTCGTTTAGTAAAACAAATTTGAATTGCCCAAGCTACCAAATCAACCTCAGTTCAGGCGCAAGGCCCCGGTGACCTGAAATGACCCCCTACGCACGGAATCACCCAGGGACCCGATGGGCGGGGCCGCGGCACTAGTGCCAAATGCGAACTGACAAGGGGCGATCAATAGCTGTATCCTGACTGTCTGTGGCTTTATCAAGTTAAGGCCGACGACAGACTACAGACAACAGATAATGGGACTTCATTTCACTGTGTCTGGCGCTCCCATTATCTGTTGTCTGTAGTCTGTCGTCGGCCTTAACTTGATAAAGCCACAGACAGTCAGGATACAGCTAGCCGAAAAATTGTGATCATTATTGTGATTTCCATAATTCTATAATTGTGATATGCCATAAGAAATCTGACCGCAACATAATTGCAATTGTCAATGTACATGGGCAGGCATACGTAATCTTAAGGTCTACGTTAAGCTACATGCAGTTGCATATGATATGATTATAAATTTTAATGCTGCTCCAACCTGATGAATCTTTCTTTTACCTTTTTTTTTCTTTGTTAAATAACAGATGTGTACATAATTGATAGATGTGCTACTTAGTTAATGTTAACAGTAGCTGTGTGGGTCATTCCACGCCAAGTCGTCAAGGTTTTGAGGGACGTGTCGGCCGAACCCAGCGGCATTTTCAGGGATTGTTGGCCCTATGGGCCCATTAAAGGCCCGGTACTTTTTTCCCCGGAAAGTCGACAGGGGTCTGAGATATCTCAAACTTCATTTTTGGTAAAAGAAATTACCTATCAACCTGAAAAAAATTATAGCTCGGCAAGTATTTGTCCTTTCTCAAAACCGCTTATACCGTTGGAAAGAGGAAGAAAAACTGAAAAAGATAGGATTTTTTTCCAAAAATTCTTCGAAACTTTTACTTTTTGCACTTTTATAGTGAAATGTTGAAAATGATGCAACTTTTTTGTACCCTGATCAAAAATGGCGTTTTATGGCTCAAAATGTACCTTGATATGTCCTCTAAACGAAAAGATCAACGCCCTAATGTATTTTGTTTAGTTCCGGAGAACGAGCGGTTCTTGTGGACCACTGCAAGGCTACTTTCCCGCTGGAACGGCTCCCACGCCACGCTCGCCTTCTCTGTGTTAGCGGACGTGATCGCCAGTGTTCGGCGACCGTCAGGTAGGATTCCCACCTCACTTTTCAGCCCACTAAGGAAGCGCTGGACCTCAGCGCCTGAAGGGCAAGCGAGGGAGAGACTGGGAAGCAACGAAGGGTCACCTACACACACATTTTTGAGGGTTGGCCGCGACTGTGCTGCGCGGTGCGCGTCGCCGCCGGTGGCGGACTGCGGAACTAACGAACTTTGTGGTGTGTGTTGTTTCTGACCATCGCATGTTTGGATTAGGTGTCAGGCAGAAAGGTTCGGATACTTGCTGAATCTCGCCCTGCGTTTGTTCCTGGCAGTTTGGAGGTGAACTATGTAAGTTCTATAGAAAAGGCATATTTGCAATATTTGCAACGCACCAAACCAGGGGGTAGCAACACGGCACTTTTGGGCGCTCCGTGCGGTAGCGAGGCCCAGGCCCCCACCACCGCCCCAGCCGGTGCCGGCCTGTTGTGAGCCTAGCTAACCTCTCAGAAAAACACTTTTTTTGTACGTTATTTGGTGGCAAGACGGTCTCGTTTGTAGTCAGTGCCCTCGTTCATTTCGTTATCTTTCGATCAAGCACAAAAGATAATTTCTTTGTGCCAAAATTACGGAGCATTTTTGCTAAAGCGAGCCGCTGCAACTGGCCGCGGCGCGTAGACGTTTCGCTTTACCAAAAATGCTCTGTGATTTTGGCACAAAATCTTTTGTGCTTGATCGAAAGATAACAAAATGAACGAGGGCACTGACTACAAACGAGACCGTCTTGCCACCAAATAAAGTACAAAAACAGTGTTTTTCTGAGAGGTTAGCTAGGCTCACAACAGGCCGGCACCGGCTGGGGCGGTGGTGGGGGGCCGGGCCTCGCTACCGCACGGAGCGGCCGAAAGTGCCGTTTTGCTACCCCCTGACCAAACGTGGTTGGCATCCATTCGACCACACCGGTTGGTGCGGTATAGACCACGTCCAAAACCAAGTGCGTATCCTAACAACTTTAGGGGCTGGCTGCCGGGGCGGGAGAGTGAGTAAATGGGTGGCTCGCAGCCTGCGTGGATCACCGATACTCTCCAGGTACAGCCCTAAGGGTCGGTACGGCTCGGCGTGCGCGGACAGCACCAAACGAGTATCGTATGCTTCCATGAACGTTTCTCGAATGTAGAGTTTTGTTTCTTTGCCGAGCCCAACCAGCTTTTAGTCATCTTTAACTAATTATGTCTCTGTTGTCAAAATATTGCAAATATGCCTGTTTGTATGACCTATTTGTGCCAAGACTTGAGCCTTGACCCAAAGCCCCAAAGCCCTAATATCTGGAGGTCCGACATTAGCCCAGATTGAGCCCCGACCTGAGGCTCGAGTCCGGGCTGAGATCGGGGCCGTATCAAGCTCACGCCGGGGGGGGGGGGGGGGGGGCCTCAACTCGGTTTGGGGTTGGGATTCAGGTTGGGTTTCTGGTCACTGGGTACAAGGATCGTGTCCTCTATGCCAAACAAATATCAACTATGAAAAACACACCTTCAGTCGAAGTAAAATATTTGGTGTTCAGTTATTCCCCTGCCCGTATTTTCTCCGCACTGACCCCTCCGAGAACACTGAACATGTGCATACTTGAAACATTTTGACAACAGTGACAAAACCAGTAAAAGATGACTAAAAAGTGGTTGGGTTGGAAACGGAAAAAAAATCAAACTACGGCAGAGAGCCCGTCGTGAATCTGAACCAGCAAATGAATCAGACTTAAGCCACGCAAAGATATTCTCCAGTGTAGAACTATTACATAGTTCACCACCAAACTGCCAGGAACAAACGCAGGGCGTGATGCAGCAAGTATCCGAACCTTTCTGCCTGACACCTAATCCAAACATGCGATGGTCAGAAACAACACACACCACCAAGTTCGTTAGTTCCGCAGTCCGCCACCGGCGGCGACGCGCACCGCGGAGCACAGTCGCGGCCAACCCTCAAAAATGTGTGTGTAGGTGACCCTTCGTTGCTTCCCAGTCTCTCCCTTGCTTTCCCTTCAGGCGCTGAGGTCCAGCGCTTCCTTAGTGGGCTGGAAAGTGAGGAGGGAATCCTACCTGACGGTCGCCGAACACTGGCGATCACGTCCGCTAACACAGAGAAGGCGAGCGTGGCGTGGGAGCCGTTCCAGCGGGAAAGTAGCCTTGCAGTGGTCCACAAGAACCGCTCGTTCTCCGGAACTAAACAAAATACATTGGGGCGTTGATCTTTTCGTTTAGAGGACATATCAAGGTACAGTTTGAGCCATAGAACGCCATTTTTGATCAGGGTACAAAAAAGTTGCATCATTTTTAACATTTCACTATAAAAGTGCAAAAAGTAAAAGTTTCGAAGAATTTTTGGAAAAAATCCTATCTTTTTCAGTTTTTTTTCCTCTTTCCAACGGTATAAGCGGTTTTGAGAAAGGACAAATACTTTCCGAGCTATAATTTTTTTCAGGTTGATAGGTAATTTCTTTTACCAAAAATGAAGTTTGAGATATCTCAGACCCCTGTCGACTTTCCGGGGAAAAAAGTACCGGGCCTTCAATGGGCCCATAGGGCCAACAATCCCTGAAAATGCCGCTGGGTTCGGCCGACACGTCCCTCAAAACCTTGACGACTTGGCGTGGAATGACCCGTATGTTGTGTCACAGATCGCTGTATGTGGATATCTGTATCAACAATCAAAGCCCAAGTGGGTGTTTTGTGTGTGTTTGTGGTCTCCACAGAGTTTATTTGCTTCTAATCATGTTTGACTCTCAGTTATTAGAAGGGTGTAGAAGCCCTATAGCTTCTTGTTTTAAAATTGGTCCTCGTAATCAATGGTACCGTATTTACTTAAACTCATGAGCCAGGGGTGCAGCTGCTTATTCCTCTTCATATTCATTGGTGAATCAATGCAGCATCTATAATTCAAGCTGTGGCTTGAAATTTGTGCGGACAAGCTTCTTGTAAAGCAGTTACCAGTATTTGATGTTTATTTATTTTTATGGATGCTTTGGTCAACCAATAAATCACTTGTCACTTTTTCATTTATGTTTTTAAAATGATTTGTCATTTTAATGTGTTCCTGCTTGGTTTGTGAAGCATTAGTAATCGCTATCAATGTATCCAGCGATTTATATTCTTTTTGCTTTGTTCAATCTCTTGAGTTCATTCCAATTTAGCAATACTTAATCCATTCAGCTGTGTTTCTTTTTCCTTTGTTATTTGAAAGACAACCTCAAATCTGTTGAGATATGGTGTCTCATGCATCAAAGCACAGCCACGTCACTAATATGTTGCCTTGATTGTACCTGACTCGCTTGCCGTCTGTTGTCATCATTGAAGAACCAGATCTCATAACTCATAAGGTTCGCATGGATCAATTTCCAAGATCTTATATTCCCTCAGGATATTTTGAGTAAATACGGTATGTGTGCTGTCCTGAAGCCTTCTTAAGAATATCATCCTGTTTGTGTGTAACTTTGTGGCATTGGATAGTATCTTTTCTCTTTCTCAAGTACCTTGAACTAGTCTAAGACAAACAATGGTGAGCGCAATAGTTTTAGTTGTGAACTCAAGCTTTATGTTGAAGTGACAAATGATCTTAATATTGTTCCAGCCTGAGCTTTTGACATTATATTCTAAAGTTTTCTTCTTTTTTTGTTTGTTACTCCACACTCTACGTCCCCTCCAAGTCTTATGATTGACACAATCGAATGCCTTGGAAAGATCAAGAAAAATAGCCAGGCAGATTTCATTCCTGCATTTACATTGAGAGATATGAGCATTCAGACTTATGACTGCATCAATACAAGATAGGCCCTTTCTTGCAAAAAACCCTCCTAGATTTTTGTTGACCAAAGATCTCGTGTCATTGCTGTTGTACTTTGCGTTTCAGTGGCGTTCAACATCAAAAGATACAGACACGTGAAAAGAGGTTAGTTTCACATAGTGCACTAAAAACGTCTCTCTTTCATGTTCATTTTCTCAATATTTCTCATTGCAAGTAAAAAAAAAACTTCATTTACGATCAAGCGACTGACACTCCATCTTTCATTTGATACCACTCTCATTTTCCCACATGCTGTGAGATCTGAGATGAAAGATGTCCCCCCAAAACTCATTTTTGAACACAATACTCGTTCTCTTCACATAGAGTTTTGTATGTTAGTGAGTGGTGTGAAAAGAACGAGTATAAAAAGCACCAAAAAATGCCAAAATTTTACCAAATTTTAGTAAAAAATTCAAAATGTATTTTCCAAACAGAAATTACAGCTTATCTATGCACATATTGTCAAATCCGGCTTTGCTAGTCTGTTTGCATGTCCATTGGGCCTTAAAATAAAAAATTCACACCTCCGTAAACTTTTTGGTTCATCGCAAGGAGAACTTTAGTAAACGACTAAAATAACACTAAAACCCTCATAACTTTGGAACTAATGGGAGTTGGGAGTCCAGTCTGTGACTGTAAAAGTTTTTCATAGTAAGCAACTAAATCACAAAAAAACCAAAGCACTGCCACGTACTTTGAAAGATAGTTTTTTCATCTTACAGTAACCTTAATGAGATTTTGCAGACTAGTAGTATAGGAACCCCCAGGTCACCCGGCGCCATAATGCCCCCCCCCCCCCCCCGGTAACCTGTCCCCGGTATCCTTCAGAAACGTCAAAATGAGCTCATTTTTGAAAAAATTGACAAAGTGTCACATTTGTTTAGCGTTCAAAATTAGCGTTCATATTCAAACGAATGTGGCACAATGCTCAAAAGAAAGTGACTTTTTGTCACGTTCGTTTCAACGTGGTGTCACGTTCTTGGAATGAGAGTGTATTCTACGTAATGTGATTTTATGTCTGTGGGTGATTCCGTGCGTAGGGGGTCATTTTGGATGTACCAAATGTTCTTTTTTAAAGTTCAACTTTAGGGGCTAAATTTGGTGTAGATGGCATACCTAGTACCCCACAGTACCCCTCTGAGCGTGGCAGCGCTACAAGTTGACTTTTATTTTCACTCCCTATGAAATACGGCGGAATTTACAGAAATAATGACGGAATTTACAGATTACGGAATTTACAAAGCGAAGTTTTTAGTCTCCTGAACCGCTGGGTTACAAGATAGGTAAAAACTGTTGACGGTGTCATTTTCAGCATCCAAAATAGCATTTTTCAGCGAAGGTTGTGGGAACTTTCTCCCTCAGATGGAGGAGCTACGGCCCGAAACGGAATTTACATCCATTTTTACACCCTTACCGTTTTGAACTCTTCTGACGGCCTGGAAGCGTCGTTTGACCGCCCCAGGTCCCGTGGGAACGGGCTTCTGGAAGTGTTTTTTATGTTCTTTCGATCCCAAGTGGTCGCGAGTTTCTAAAATGAAAAGGAACCCCAGTAGACCGTCATTTGTAAAAACAGCATAGGTCACATGGTCACACGGTGGACATTTTCCCAAAGGCTGTTTCGGGTTCAACAAGTGATGATACAAAGGTCACCCTCCGTAATTTTGTGAAGAATAAGTCAGGGGAGAGAGTGAAATAGCCAGTTTTCTTTTGATGTGGCTGAGTCGTATACTACAGCATGGCAATGTTGTCTTATAGGTGTTGGTGACCATGACGGAACTTACAAAACGACACTTTAGCAGCTTACGAAACCCAGATAAACAAAAGTTAGATCGACTTATCCACATGAGGACATGGTCTTCGTTTAGTAAAACAAATTTGAATTGCCCAAGCTACCAAATCAACCTCAGTTCAGGCGCAAGGCCCCGGTGACCTGAAATGACCCCCTACGCACGGAATCACCCCTGTGCGTGTTGATACATTTTTATTTCCTGACTAATTCCTGACTCATTATCTATGATGTTATCGGTTCATTAAATAATTATTTTCTGTTTGATGTGCTTTTCACATTAATTATTTAATTTCCAACCAGCTTTTAACTCAAATCCAAATTAACAAATTTCATTCCATATGTATCTTTGACAATGTGTCCAAATTGATGTTGCATGGCATAAATAGATTTGTCATGACAAGGGGAAAAGACAGTAATTCGCCTTCTGAAAAACCGAATTGTCATTTCGGACAGTTTCAGCACTTTGGTACCTCAAACTTATGCATTTCCCATCCAAACCTATGACATGAGTCGACATTTTTGGCCCGTCCCGTTTATTTTTTGTAAAAAAATGACGGAGGGACGGGCATATAGTATGATCCTTGCTGTGCGTCCGTTCGTTCGTCCGTCCGTCCGTCCGTCCGTCCGGCCGTCCGAGGACTTCCCGCGGTCCGATCTTGACCAAATTTGGTATGCAGCCTCCTTGGGTGACCCTAAGAACCGCCCGGTGGCAGCAAATCCGATCCGAGCCCCGGGGGCGCTGCTGCAGGTGCATCATGGTCTACATGGGGTCGAGGAGGATTTCGGTAACGGATACAGCTAGCAGGGCATGTAAGGGTATTTTTGGAATCAGGGTGACAAGACAAAACCAATGGTGCCAATTTCAAGCGAATCGAAGAAGTTTGGACCCGGGTTCAAATCCCAGTGGGGTATATTTTGAACATTCTTTTTATTCGAGTTTTTCCATTGATTCTTATGTTTTTTAGGGCGCTGATCACGGAAATAACATCCATTTTGACCCCAGACTCAGGTTCAAACCCATCAGGGCTAAATAAAGGCGAAATTCACACATTTGTTAATGTACGGGACGGGCCAAAGTTGCCGATGTATATCGCTACTTTTCCTGTTATTTGTTTGACTTGTGGAGACGAATCCATTTGTATGCAGCAATGTCAATTTGGACAACTTAAAAAACTCGTTCGAAACTTCTTGGATTTCAAGGTGACACTTTTAACAAGTCGGACGTACAGTACAACTTACAAGAGAATTCGACCGACCTGGGCGTGTGGCGACCACCGGCCCGGTAGGACGCAGGCGGAGCGCTGGGGGCCTCGGAGAGCCGCCCGCTACGCGTTTGGAGCCGCTCCTGTACTTGTCTCGGTTGAGGTGGTATAAAATCAGTTCCGATGGCTGCTTTTGGTATCATCTGACGCATCTGACGCGGGTGGTTGACAGTGATTGCGTGTGCTTGTTCGTGTGTCGATCGGTGTCGTTTTGTGGAGGTTATGAGCATTTTTGGTCGTCCCGGCCATGTGCGTCTTTGTGTGCCTTGAGGCAGTGCGTGCGATAAGCCGGCAGCGGCGCGACGCTCACGCATGTCCAGCCAGCGTCCTGCGTGCCACAAGAGTGAGGTTAGGTTGCGGCCCTCGTTCTGCGCACCCCAGCGGGCGACCTGCTGCAGCCTTCCTACGGATTCCTCATCAGCATCACCGCCAATGGATCCCTCTGCCTGCATCACCTGCTCCACACCACGGAATTCCAGGTGACTCTGTGTCGTCCGTCGGGATGGGTTGGGCTGGGCCAGGGTATTCCCCCACGGTAAAAACGGTACCTGGTTCTCCCAGGAACCCCCTGGAAATCGCCTATGTCTTTACCATAGGCTTCCTGGGAAAACCAGGTACCGTTTCTGCCGTGCCGTGTCCCTTGTTTAGGTGTAGCGGCCTCTCCTTCGACTCATCAGCATCGTCAATTAACACCCGCATCAATCGCCCAGTGCCTCCGAGTCACCCTACGTTATGGTTTCGTTTGGGGTTTTGGGCTGTGTGTGCTCGGGCTGCACCTCGTTCTCTGCTCTAGCTCGACGGTGCTGTGCCACGAGTCAATTTTCCTAGCATCGACGCCCTCAGCCGTGGATTCTGTTCTGTTCCGGTCTCTGTTTTCCTTCTGTTGCTTCGGTTAATTTACAGTGTTCAGCGTCTGTCCGCGGTTCGCGGCCGGCCGGGTGTAGGCGCGTCGCAGCGATGTCGCTGTGTCAGCGTGCTGGCCAGGATGTGGCGGCAGTAATACGACGCTAACACCACCAAGGCGGCGGCGGCTCGAGACGCCTTATTGCGGTTGTTTTGCCTCCGCAGGTTTTATCACCCTGCCTGTACCTTTTCCCGTGGATTTTTCCTACAGTGTGTTCTTACGTTGTAAGAACTGTTCTACAGAATTGAGGAAAACATGACAAGAGAACCGCGGCCTTAAAAAGCAAGCCAAACAATCTAACCTCAGCAACAATTGAGGGGCAGTTTCAATGCGTGAATACTCGTTTCTTCAGCCTCGCTGTTTTGGAAGAGGCGCAGACGCCGAGAAAATTCTTGCCAGCCCACGAAAATTAATTTACAGCGTCCTTCCTGCTACGAACATTTTACTATTGACTGACCTCAAAGATGTTCGAATGTGGGGACACCGTGCATTGCGTTAGCATTACCTTTTGAATTTCCCGGCGTTTTGATTTCTTTTTATCTGCGATGTTAAATTTTGACTTGTGGCAGGATAGGACCGTGCCGTTGCCATGGAAATTGTTGCTTCATGTTGTCATTTGCCCAAAACACACGATTTCTTGTTACTTCGATGAGCCGAGCCGGGAGGTTTGGTTTTGAGTGGCACATTTTGTATCTAAACAATTTGCTGATAGCATGAACGGATCACGTTTTCGATTGTTGCAAATTTATGTTTTTGTAATTTACGAAAAATTTACACGATGAATAAAAAAAACTCTGTTATGGCGCAGTACGGTAGATGCTGGCTTTAGAAATACGGCGAAGTGTGGAGTAATCAGTACAGGATTTACCGTGTTCTTTTCTCACAGTGCGGAACTCTTCAGTCCCTTACAACGCTCGGTTTACAGTCATGCAAAGTCGGTTTTTATTTTAATTTCTTCCGTTCGAGATGTGATTTGAACGCCCCATCGAGTCCTGTGTAGCGGAGACAGTGAAAGAGACGAATAATTCGACAACCAGGACCAGACAAGAGCTGAGGCAGCCCGTCAGGAGGACGCGGACCACTGGCTGAACTTGCTTTAGCCTGAGGGGCTCGAAAGAGGTTCGTGGCACTTGCGGCCTTGCGGCTTGGTGGGCCAGTCCACTGGTCTCCCTGAAGCTGAACTTGGAGTACAACCCAGCGGCGCGCCATCGCCCGAGGAATCTCCGGAACGACGCCTCGAACGGCCACCCCCGCATGACGACGTGGTCGGTGGCGTCCATGCTCTGCGGCAGCAGGAACAGGCGCACGCGGGCCCTGTTGGTGGTGAACGGACACTCAAAATAAAGACCAAATGATCCAGGAAGCCGAAGAAGGGGGATAACTCCATTTCGGCAATTTTTAAGGTAACTTAACCACACTAAATGCAAGGATCCTTAACTTACCTCATAAGGGCATCATAACGTTATGATAAGAGTTAAAGTTATTACCCTTAACTTATAACATCTTTTCAAAAGGGTATGTTATTTTTTTATGTCTCGAATTCACTGTTATCTAAGTTGCGATACTTTCAACACAAAAACGTGCGATGATATCCGAAATGTGATTCCCACGAATCATTGCTCCTGAGATGCAATGACTTCTGTATCGCACAAAATTCTGCAACTTTCTGCAATGAGGATCGAAATTATTGCAAAAAACTGTGATGATGACAACACAAAAATCTGTTATCATTGCAGTTTTTTGCAATGATCATTACAAAATTCTGCGATACTGTAGCTCATCACACCTTTTAGCAACGATCATCACAGAAAAGTGCTGTGAAATTTGTATTGCGCAGAAAGTGCGGTCTGTATCGCAAGTCAAATAACAGTGTTTGTGTGGATATACTTTAGCAAGTACTTTCCGTACCCTTAACCTTTAGCGAACACTGTCTTGTGTTACGTTATGAAAGCAGTATTAGTTAAATGTTAAGTTGAGTAAAGGATCCCTGACTAAATGTTTATGTAGAATTTTGTACGTGCCACCTGCACGATTTTGTGCATGCGGGGAATTCGCATAATATTATGCGTGCAAATGCATGAATTTATGCGAATGTCTGCACAATTTTATGCATAACGTCACGCAGGTTTAAAATCGTCCATTACGACGTACAAAATTCTACATAAACATTTAGTGTTAACAAAACACTGTTAGCAGGGAAAAGTAAAACTAAAGAGAATGAATGTTTTACATAATAACTGGTTCAAACAACATAAGTATGAGGTCACTGCGTAGTGCGTATAGGATTTCTGTGACTCATCAATTGCCGTTAAAATGGAAAACACACTGAGATTCCAATGAATATAGTACGTATGGTGCAATGCCCTGAGATCTCGCTCCATACGTGCAATGCCTCAGTCATATTGCACCTTGTGCACTTTAAAATTGCACCAATTGACTAATTGATGCCATACTCATAGCATTTGGATTCTCAGTGCAGAGTCATCTCAACTTTTATGTTCTGAACGAAGTGGAATTTGGAGACAAGTCAAGTGGAGCTATAGTCAGCAGAGAGTTTTGGTTCCTCTGGTGCATTTTTTGCACGTGGCTCTTTTTTTTCGTTTAAGTTTGTTAAGTAATTGGATGAGTTTGCAGAGTGGTTTTGCAGCAGTGTAGCCAAATTTTGGCAAGACTTTCAGCTCTGACCAAAGTGTCCTCTGGACCGGCGGGAAGTCTGACCTTTGCATTTGAAGCGGTGGCAGATTCTCTACGGACGCTTGCGTCACGAGCGTGGCGGCGTCCCGCACCGCGCCGATGTGCCTCAGGACGTCGGCCAGCGAGAGGCCCTCGGGCTCCGTGTACCGCACTCTTCCGGCCAGCCGCCACTCCCGCAGCAGGAAGAGCACGTTGCTCACTGGGTTCGGCAGGAGGATGGTCAGGTTGCTGTCGGCGAGCTGCCCGACGCACTTGATGTCTCCGACGGAGTCGCGGTCGTTGGCGCTGCTGAGGAGGCGGCCCTGGTACGAGGCTAGGAGGACGACCCCCACCAGCAGCCAGCACCCCAGGACGGGCCGCTGCAGCAAGCGCAGCCCGCTCGGGAGGGGCTTGCTGAGGGCCTTGGTGGCGTCGCAGGAGAGCGGGCCTCGGCGTCTCAGCAGGCACATCCCCGTGGCCACAGCGAGGATGGCGGCGTGCGTGCTCCAACAAGCCGCGGGGCTCATCTCGCCCGCCCACGCCGCCAGGGGCCCCCGCCGCAGTCCCAGGGGCGCGGGCACCACGGCGTACGAGCGCGCCCTCTCCCAGGGGAAGGGGACGAACGGCAGGGCGGGGACGAGCGCCAGGGCCGTGGTCAAGATGTCCATCCGGCAGGAGAGCACTGCGGACGAGTGCCTGGACCGCGAGGAAAATCAACGCACGGTCGTGTTACTGTTACGTTTTTCAAATATGTTTTCTCTTTTAATCACATTTTATCATTGTCATTGATGTTCTATTTTCGTTCTGTTCACTGTGGGGAAAAAGCTACGGAAAATTCTGTGAAGAGATTGGGGTAGTTCTCCGTAGCCCCCTTGTCAATATTCTCCGTAGGGCCTTATACGTAGGAGAAAAGACGGAGGGGGCAATCACTTGAAATTTTTTGTTCACAGGATTCTTCAAAGATAGAGATTTTGCGTCAAAATTTTGCAAGGTTTCGCGTAATTTCACCAGATTTTGATGGGATTTAGCGAGATTTCACCAGACTTCGAAGGGATTTCACGAGATTTCTACTGATTTCGCACAAGATTTCGGCCAATCAGGTGTACACAGGACTTCGCGAGTGGTTGCCGCCTCGGAGAAAACTGTACGGTCGTATGGAGAATACTATGCGGTCCTACGGGCTGCGGAGAATCCTGGCAAAAAAAAACATTAACAAAATTTTCCGTACTTTTTTGACAGTGCTCTTTCAGTGCTACAATAGATGTGCGAAAATTTCAAGTTGTGTTTCCCTGACCTGGAATCGCTTTCGTTGAAGCTGAGTCTGTCTATTGCCAGCGGCACGCCACTGTACTTGGCGAAGTGGCGCAGTTCGCGTTCTGCCCTGGCGGCCCAGCGCTCAATGTGGTGTCCGGGAAGGTACGGGTTGACCCAAGCCTCCAGGACGCCGCTCTCGGGCGGCCGCCAGTGCCAGCAGGGCGGGGCGAAGACGGGCCCTGCGAAGCAGCGTCTTTCAGTCTCGAAAGTTGCGAAATTGATCGGAATCGAACGAGAGCAAAGTCGATAGAGTACTCCAAAGAAGCTCTGGCCCGGAAGAAGAAAAACAAAAACGGAAGTAAGAAATTGCAGTTTCCATGAAAAATACCTTCATGCGCAGCGTATATTTCTCATAGTAATTGCAATTTCTTACTTCTGTTTTTGTTCTTCTTTTTCCTGGCCAGAGCTTCTTCGGAGTACTCTATTCGAATAATAATCAAATGTGATACTCATGTCAAAATCAATTAAAAATCGACTCCTCCTAAAAGAAACATTGGAACTGGCCATCACTGAGAATCCAAACGCTGAGTATAGCGTCAATTGGTGCAATGCTTAAGCATTGCACATGTAGTGCAATGCCTCTCCATTCCCATGCATTAGCATGGGATGCATTGCGCGTAAGGTGCAATATGGCTATCGCATTGCACGTACGGTGCGATATCTCAGCTGCATTGCACCATGCGTGCTATAACTCGTAGCGTTTGGAATCTCAGTGCTCGGCCCAAGGAGACCATCCTAACTCGCCGGAAGGTTAGAAAACTACGTACCCTAATTCGCCCGAGCAGTGGGTGCACAAAACCTTTTAAGTTGAGATTGCCTCCCAGCATGTTTCGACGTTTTTCTAGCGCCCCGGCGAGTAAGGATGTCTCTTAAGGCCCAGGTGAGTTATGGTGGTTTTCTCAGGAGGGGTTGACTCGGGTTTTATGCTGGTTTGGTTCAAAATAGATCGATTCGAAAATTAAACAATTTTCTTTAGAATATGAATAGATCGTGCCCCCTACTCGACTCAGTTCCGCGTTCCCCCGCCACTACCTGCGTGGCGCCATCCGCGCCCGGGGTCCCACCGGTTGTCCTCCACGGTGCGCAGCGGGCCCTCTTCGCAGTTGCAAGGGTTGCGGTACAGGAAGGTGCTGCCGTTGGGGGCGGTCAGCGCGAGCGCCGCGTTGCGAAGGCACAGCCCGCCAACAGAATGGATGGAAGAGCTGAGTGGTCCCGGCGACAGGCCTGTCCACAGGATTGTCCGGGTGGTGTAGGGGACAGACACTCGGGGCAGCACCGTCTCCACCAGTGTGGAGGAGGTGTTCGCCACTGCCTGCAACGAGCATTCCACCAGGCATTACTCTACAAATCAAAGAGTGTACATAGTATGCTCTAACTGGAGCATGCCTGCAAGCACGCTCTAGCTAGCGCATGCCTGCCAAGCATGCACTAACTAGAGCATACATGCCATGTACACGCTTCCTGATGCAGAAAACTCCCTATCCCATGCAGTAAATGTATGCTTCAGTTAGCGTGTACATGGCATGTATGCACTAGTTAGTGCATGCCTGGCAGGCATGCGCTAGTTAGAGCGTGCTTGCAGGCATGCTCCAGTTAGAGCGTACCATGTACACTCTTTGATTTGTAGAGTATACCCGTGACACATTTGAGTGATCTGACAGAACAACGTATCTTCAGTAACGTGCTGAGGGTGTTTACCATGACCAAGGCGTCCTCGTAAGTCATGCGGAAGGACAGGGTGTCCTCGAAGCGGCTGGCCAAGGTGACCTCCGCCGTGGAGCCTAGGCGGCCAAGGAACGCGTCAAGCCACGGGACGACCCCGATGACGAAGAGGCGGGGGTGGCGGCCGGCGCCGAGCAGGCGAGGCACCATGGACAAGGCGCACAGGGCCTCGGGCGGCGCGTCCAAGGCGGGGGGCGGCAGCAGGGCGGCCACCCCGCAGGCCAGCGCCAGGACGAGCACCACCATCACTGTCAACAACACAAACACTGAAAAGAGCCTACGAAGCATTCACTGCAAGGAAGGGTCTGAATACTACAGCAAAAGCACAGCAAAAACTGTACAATAAAAGTACTACAGGGATTGCATAAAGTACAACGAGAATTGCAGTACAAACTACAACGAGGCCTGGACTGCACAGCTCGTCATGCCGATGCATAGCACTTTGTACGACAATTGTTGTACTTTGAAAGTACAATAAATTCCCGGTCAAAAATCGGCTAGGAATTGGTGTACTTTTGTTGTGACTTTTTCTTGCAGTGTTGCCTTCACAGGAAAAAGTCTGCGAAGCATCGCTTCGTAACACGAAGAAACCGAAGACATTTATAAATTTTTCGAAGAGTGCTTTGCATTACGAAGCAAACTCCTTCGTAATATGAAGCATTTCTTCATAATACGAAGCATTTCTACAATGCGTTCATTTTCTTCGAGTAGATACGAAGCAAAAGCTTTGAAGACTTCGTTTATTTGTGTTGCGCAATGTACCAAGAACACGAATGCACTGCAAAATCAACGAAGCCTTAAGGAAACTCCTTCGTGAAACCAAGTATCTCTTCACAGGAAATAGCAAGTCTACGACGCTTTCTTTCTCTTTTCATGGTTACCACTACTAATCCAAAGGTCCAGACCTGAAAGTGTCGCCTAAATGTGAGACAAATGAGACAAAAACGTCTCACCACTAAACGGCCTGAATTTCTTGGATGACGACGGTAAAGGCGCTAATTGCGTTAAGGCAATTATTGACTGCACGTTATCAAAGAGACATCTCACCCACACTCTCAGACTTATGTTGACTTTTTATCTTTTGGTAAAGAGTATTTTACACAGCAATAAAAAGTACTTTTTCCTCAATATCTATATAAGATTTGGCTCGTTATATTGACTTACAGTCAGTTTGCCATTGACAAAGAGTCAATACGCAATTGACTTCAAAAATGGTCAATAATTGCTGACAATTTACAGTCTTTACAGTGAACAGTATTGTACAGAGGGTTACAAAGGAAATACTAAATATTATTGCTGCTTCAAGGATAAAAGGTCAATATTGGAGAGAAACAAGTCATTACGAGTCTCAGAGTAAATTTTCGGCAATACAAAAAGTATCACAGAAAAAAAAGGGTTGCACACGAATGTATTACCGAGGGAAAAGGTCCTACATAAATGTATCACCGAGTCATCGTGCTTTAGTCAAGCATAAGTTGCGCTTGAAGACGTGGCACTTGAAATGAAGCATCGGCTGCGGGAAACCTTCGTCGAGTGTGGTGGCATGACAAGCACACTCCCGGGTGTGCCTCGGCGAGACGTCGAATGTTTACAAACGCGGATGTCGGGGGCGCGGCGTGGGGCGCCTACGTGTTGACACACTGCTAGTTCTTCAAATATCGGCTGTCACATGCGGAACATTGACGGGAAAAAAAAACAAGGAGGACAAACTGTGAAAGATATTTATTTTTATCATTGATTTGTTGATTTGAATCTCTTGATTGATATGATGAATACAGACAACAGGAATCGCGAGGGTGACGAATGCAGAAGCCGGCCCGCCGGCCCGTCACTGAACGCTGCAGCAGTCAGGCTGCGTGAGGATGACGCGCTCGGAGCCGTGTCCAGACTGGCGGCGGTGGTGAGGTCGCTGGGCGGGCTGCCGCTGCGGGGCTGGTCGCCGTGCACTGGAGGGGGGCTCACACTCCCGGAGCCGGCGGAAGCGCAGACGGTGTCCCGTCGACGTCACCACCACCTGCCATGGTTAAAAATGGTTCAATGTTATCCGATGAATTTGGCGTCATGTTCGTTACACACTAAATGTTATGTACAATTTTGAACAAGACACATCACAGTTTTTGGTGCATACGAAATTTTCGTACAATTTTCGTACGAAAATCTGCACATTTTCGCCATTTTAGTACAATATTGTACAAAATTTGTACAAATTTGTACGAAAAGTTCGTATGCACAAAAAACTGTGATGTCTCGTACAAAATTTGTACAAAAACATTAAGTGTGTAGAATGTGGTTCCGTCACGCTCGTTTGAATGTGCTGTTATATTCCTTTCAATGTTGATCCACATTTAAGTGATTTTGACATCCCCATTAAATGGCCGAATCACGTTCACACCAAAAAAGGTATCGAGTTGAAAGAAACGTGACGGCAAATTTTAAGGAGCATGACATCACATTCGTTGAAAAACACAAAATAACAAAATGTAACCGAGGCCGTTCGCTTTTTTAAGGGGAGGTTCTGGTGAAAATCTTGCCATTTTCCAAATGGATCCCACAGTCATAATTTGTTCAGAAGATAAAATTTTTCATTGAGGAGACTAAAATTTGACTTTTGAAGGCACATGCCAGGCTGTAAACCCAGTCGAAGAGTCTTTTTGAGCCTATTTTGGCTGTATCTTAAAAAATCTTCTTGCACATACTATTTTGTCGTAAAAGGTTGACCTTGACATGTTTCACTTCTTTGATTCATTTTCAAAAGATTCCGGCATGCATAGCTCAAAACTTCCATTATATTATTAATTATTAACTTTTTAAGCTGAAAAGTCCCTAAAATTTGTCTATTTTGTACATTTTTGATCAATTATAGTGAAATGCTTGGTTAGAAAGCTTGCGAACAAAAATGCAATTGACATTTTGAGGTGTGCATGCCGGCATTTTTAAAAAATGAATCGAAGAAGTGAAAAACGTCTAAGCCAACCTTTTACGACAAAATAGTATGCGCAAGAAGATTTTTAAAGTTATAGCCTAAATGGGAGAAAATGGCTCTGCGACTGGGTTCAGGGCATAAAATGTGCCTCCCCAATGAAAAATTTTAATAAATACTTGATGAGACACCAAATTTTTAACAAATTTTCACAGTGGGACCTATTTAGGAGAAAATAGCATTTTCACCAGAACCTCCCCTTAACAAGAATTTTTTTTGGCTTAAGTTGGCTTTCTTCTCTAGTTGAGCATAAGCCTGATACTGCGCAACAACGCACCAGGGATGATACCCAAACCGAAACACTTATGGCAAACTAAAAAATTATAGCAATTATAGGTTGACTTGCAAAGGCGAACGGCCTATGCTCAACTGGGGAAGAAAGCCAACCCTCTGCAAGAAAAAACCACAACAAAAGTACACAAATTTCTGGCAAATTTTTTATCAGGTTTTTATTGTACTTTCAAAGTACAACAAATTGTTGTACAAAGTCCAATGGAACCGGCATGACGAGTGCTGTGCAGTCCAGGCCTCGTTGTGGTTTGTACAATTCTCGTTGTAGTTTCTACAATCCCCGTTGTACTTTTATTGTACAGGTTTTGCTGTACATTTGTTGTACTATTCACACTTCTTCTTGCAGTGCCGAAGGAATTGCTTTTCCTTGCGATTAAAGCGAACTGGAGTTTTGTTTCCATGTGGACCAAGTCCAAATTCCGCTCCACTGAGTTTTGTTCTTTTAGGGGTCTAAATTAACAAAACTCAGGGAAGCGGAATTTGGACTCGGTCCATATGGAAACAAAACTCCGGCACGCCTTGTTGGAGGGAGCAGCTACACTCAGACAAGGTGGTGCCCTGAAACTGACCGACTAAGTCGCCCGCCCCAGTTTTTAGGGCGACTTGAGTCGCCTACTTTCTGGGCGACACAGTCGCCTAGTTTCTGGGCGACACAGTCGCCTAGTTTTAGGGCATCTTGGTCGTAAATACAGAGCTTACTTATGAATGCTGGCCCAAGGCGCCCTCAACCTGAGCACCTTTGGGGTTGGTCCGACCTAATGTAAACCACTGCTGCCCAGATTCGGGGCACCCATTGCGCCTAGATTCGGGGCATCTCTGACGCAACCCAAATGTGAAATCATTGAGTTTATCCATGTGCAGGCAAACTTGTGTGCAATGCCTTGGGCCAGCATAGTAAAGTAAGCTCTGTATTTGCGACCAAGATGCCCTAAAACTAGGCGACTGTGTCGCCCAGAAACTAGGCGACTGTGTCGCCCAGAAAGTAGGCGACTCAAGTCGCCCTAAAAACTGGGGCGGGCGACTTAGTCGGTCAGTTTCAGGGCACCACCTTGTCTGAGTGTACTCGAGATATCTTGTATCACCTGCAGCCCTAGAAATATCTAGAAATCCGAAATCTTTCCCCAAAAAGGCAAAAACCTGGCAGATTTTAGGCCCAGCGTAAAATTGGACGAAATCTTGCGAAATCCGACGAAACCTCTCGTTTTATGAAATCTTGTGTCCCCAAACATCGCACGTGGTTGCCCCCTCGTAGCACCTGCACACCCTTTGTTCAAGCTGAGCATATGTTACACTTCAAACGAAAGTGCTTCGGGACTTAAGGGGGCTCATACATGTTAAAAGCACTTTGTAAAAAAATTTCTTTGATGTAGACGGATTAAGATTTTACAATTTCTGTGTTAAAAACCTTTTAGATAATTGAGTAAGCTTCATTTTGGCTTAAAGGAAAGTGACTTTGGACATGTTTTGGAGATTTAGTCGAAACGTTTAAAATTTTGGTTCTCGTAAGATTTTGTTCGTATACTTGCTTAGATCTGAGGGGAAAAAATCAGGGAGACTCATCCCTAGTAGTGTCATAGAATTGACTACAACGGGCTTTATATCTGCAATAGTTTTCAAGAAAAAAAAATAAAAACAATTTTTTTAACAATTTTTAAAACACATTTTTTAACAATTTTTGAAACACATTTTTTAACAATTTTTGAAACACATTTTTTAACAAAAAATTGTTTTCATTTTTCTCTTGAAAACTATTGCAGATATAAAGCCCATTGTAGTCAATTCTATGACACTACTAGGGATGAGTCTCCCTGATTTTTTCCCCACAGATCTGAGCAAGTATGCGAACAAAATCTTACGAGAACCAAAATTTTAAACGTTTCGACTAAATCTCCAAATATTGTCCAAAGACACTTTCCTTTAAGCCAAAATGAAGCTTACTCAATTATCTAAAAGGACACAGAAATTGTTAAATCTTAATCCATCTAAATCAAAAAAAAAATTTACAAAGTGCTTTTAACATGTATGAGCCCCCTTGAAGCTTCAGAAGCTCCTTCGTTTCAGCCGTGAAAAGAGCAGTTCGAAGACAAAAGCTTCATCACGAATGCAGGAGTGACCTTACCTGGTCCCGGCAGGCCCTGTCCACTGCCTCCGGCAAGGCGAACGTGACAAAGGCGTGGTTTCGGCGTGCGGCTCGTCTCTCGCACCGAACAGCCTCGACAGCTCCGTACTTGCTGAATGCAGCCTGGGACACAGCATGAAAGTTTATTTCAGAAGCTGCGCTAAATTGCCAGGTTTGCACAACACGTGTCATCATACGTGCTGTGACACGTGTTGTTCAAGCCTGAGCAAATGCTGAATAACCAGGCGTGGTGAGAAGTACAGGGGCCCTACACTCCTGTGACTGGTTGGGTCCGTCGACTTTATGTCCGAGCACTTCCTACAACGAAAGAGTCGATCGGAGTGTGAGTGCTTTGACTTATCTCCAGATTGATTTTTAATTATGTTATTGTGCTCTAAAATGGATTACATCATGACACCACATTAAGTGACTCAATTCTTAAGGTTATTGTAAAGTGAAAAAAGTGCCTGTATGACTGTATGACATCTTTTAAATACTTGTGTCAGATGTCTCAATTTAGGGGTTAAAGTACCTTTCTATTATATAAACTCATACCCCAGGGCCCCAACTCCTATTATATTAGTTTCTGAGTTATGAAAGTTTACGTGAACTTTGAGTCGTTTCTCCCAAATTCTCCTCACGACAAAGGATTAGCTACCCAGTCTTCAGATTCTGGCAATTTTATCTATTTTTGAATAGGAAAAAGATAGCGTTGACCTTTTATTTATTTAATATCTGCCTTAGTTTTCCTGGAAAAAAAAAGACCAGTATGGTTCAAAATCTCACAAATTTGAAGGAAAATAAAAATTGGCCTGATAAAATAGCGTTTACAGCCTCTTCTCGACTGATATCTTCAAATCCGCCAACGCTATCTTTTTTCTATTCAAAAATAGATAAAAATGCCTGTGACAAATATTTCTAGGACATGCTAGTTTCACTTTACAGTATCCTTAACAGTTACAGAGAAAATCTTCAAGGGAATAGGATACGACTCAACTAGACCTCTTGTACGCAGTCAATGTAGCAGAAAATGGAAACAACGTAACTTAAGCCCAAATGACTCCGTTAAAATAAATGTCAATCATGGATAACTCGACTTGCATTCATGTGAATTTATTGTAAAGAGAATCAAGCACACTACCAGGACCAGAAGGACTTCGCAAATTGAAGGTTATGGCCTACACCTGCCCCTCACTGAACCACCACGCTCCGTAGACACCAACAGCTGGGAGTACTTACAATCAGTTGGGAGTCTTTGAGGCCGCGAGGAATCCATTCCACGAAAACTCGGTGAGAATAAGGGTAGCCAGGAGGAACCCACGCCTGTCCTTGCTGATTCGGCGCCACTGAGTTGTTACCTGTAACATGAATTTCCATTAAACCGAGCTGTACGAGAATTTTAAAATCGTGAACAAGACCCGAATTTAGGACAAGGATTATTTTACCACTCAAATTTGGTTCATGAATGGTTTTACATCCAAACTTGGGCGATAGCGAGGAATATATCTCAGTCTTGTGGTGAGGATCAAAGTTCTCACCAAATTTTGTCGTTAAGGGGAGGTTTTGGTGAAAATGCTATTTTCTCCTACATAGGTCCCACTGTGAAAATTTGTTAAAAATTTGATGTCTTATCAAGAATTAATTAAAAATTTTCATTGGGGAGGCACATTCTATGCCCTGAACCCAGTCGCAGAGCCTTTTTCTCCCATTTAGGCTATAACTTTAATCTTCTTGCGCATGCTATTTTGTCGTAAAAGGTTGGCTTAGACGTTTTTCACTTCTTCGATTCATTTTTTAAAAATGCCGGCATGTACATCTCAAAATGTCAATTGCATTTTTATTCGCAAGCTTTCTAACCAAGCATTTCACTAAAATTGATCAAAAATGTACAAAATAGACAAATTTTATGGACTTTTCAGCTTAAAAAGCTAATAACTAATAATATAATGGAAGTTTTGAGCTCTGCATGCCGGAATCTTTTGAAAATGAGTCGAAGAAGTGAAAAATGTCAAGGTCAACCTTTTACGACAAAATAGTGTGCGCAAGGAGATTTTTTAAGATACAGCCAAAATAGGCTCAAAAAGACTCTTCGACTGGGTTTACAGCCTGGCATGTGCCTTCAAAAGTCAAATTTTAGTCTCCTCAATGAAAAATTTTGTATTCCGAACAAATTATGACTGTAGGATCCATTTTGAAAATAGCAAGATTTTCACCAGAACCTCCCCTTAATTGTTCTACCACCCTGTTTGATGTGGGAAAACATTCATGGCATGAATTCCGATTCTCACCGCTAAAGAGGGGACTTTCAACGTTTCAATAGGTGAGAATTGCGAATCTCAGCACACAAAGGTGAGATTTTTTTCTGATCCCTAGGGTGGCCTAATTTCTCACCTGAGAGTTCAGTGTAAAGCGTTGAGATAACTGGTACACCCTTTAATGCCTGAATTCGGTACGAAAACGTTGTTCACCCAAAATATGGTGACTCTTTTATACTCGTTGTGGTTTATAGGTTTGCCAGAGAAAACAGAGGGATCAATCGCCTTCAAATGAGGGTGAACACTGAGATTCCAAACGCTATTAGTATAGCACGTATGGTGCAATGCACTGCGTGCAATGCCTCAGCCATATCGCACCTACGTGTACGTGCAATGCGTCCGTCCCGAAAATGCCCTATGCTAATGCATGGGAATGGAGACGCATTCCACTTCATGTGCAATTCTTTTGCATTGCACCAATGACGCTATATTCATAGCGTCTGGATTCTCAGTGAAGTGCCGAGCATGGATCGGGGTACCAATCATGGATCATTTTAGTTAGCGAGCTCGTGGACATATCGCCAAATTTTAGCGATACTATTATGCATCGCCATTTTGAAGGAAAGATTTTTTGGCCAGGCCGCTTGTAGGTGATACTTGATTTTATCGCCAAAACAGGTACTAAGAGTATCACCATTAGAGCCATTGGATTTACGGTACGTGTACGGGCTTTTTTTTCGGTGATACATTTAGGTACGGCTATTAGTTCCGAAGACATATTTTAGTATCACCCATTTTCGGTGGGACAGGTCTGTCTCACCCCTCAGAGAGTGAGATGTAGCATTATTTTGTTTTCAGTGATATAAACCAGCCTTGACACTGAGACCTGACCAAAAGTGTAAGAGGAGCAAATTTCGACGAATCTTGGCTTAAGTCCGAGCTCTTGCGCAAGAGGAAATAACTCCAACCAAATTTGTTCACCAAAATTCATCAAATGTGTAAAAAATTCATCCAAATTCGACTGAAACTCATGGAAATTCAACTGAAATTCATTAGATTTGTCCACCGAAATTCAGTGATTTCCCCTTGCTCTTGCGCCTAACGTGTCCGGAGGAACCGAAACGACGGCTTGCACCCCGCGCGCCCAGCATAAGTACCTTTAGGTTTGGCGCCATCCACGAAGAGTCTTGAGCCGTCCAGCAATATGGGCTACAAACGAGTCATTTAGAAAAGAAAGGGAAACGAGTATCAACAATACGTAACTGAAATATACGAAACACACGATAAATGCAAACGGAGACACAGTGCACTCTCTCACCTGGTTCCGTAAGGCCAACTGAGCCGAGTCTTCGCTCTGGAAGGTTACAAAGCCGTACTTCTTGTAATGCCCTCCGGACAGCGCGCGGATGAGAACCGTCTCCTTGACGTCGCCGAATTGGGTGAACAATAACTGAAACAGAATGACAGTACGTCAAGAGAATAAAATTTCCTTTGAAGAATTTGTAAACGTGGTCTCGCACTATTTTACGCAAAGGGTCAGTGCGGGAAAAACCTAGACAGGGGAAGAAATTAGGTAAAATGCCGTATGCACAGGCTCAACAACTATCACGCAATGAACAGCTGATGCCATGGAACAAATTTTGATGGTTGTTATGCCTGTGCATACGATGTTTGAAGTAAAATATGGGGTGTTCTGTTTTAACTCTGTTCTTTTCTTCCCCGCACTGACCCTACGTTCTTTCCACATAAATTAGTGCGCGGAAGTTCGCAGGTTTTAACTTAATGCCAAGTGAGGTTTGTGAACTTTACCTGAATGTCGGTCTCCGTCGCTTCAGGTGGTATGCGAGCAACAAATAGCTTCTTTCCGTCGGCGGCGGGCCTCGAGCTGAAACAGATTTGAAGGAGATAGAGGAAATAAATTGACGAATTCAGAGATGGACAAGCGATAACAACGCGAAGTCAGATATTTAACGTCCACACAGGCAATGAGAGATTTCTGAAAGAGCAACTCACCGGCTAGTACCTCCAAGCCACGCGAAAATTTGGTAATTGGTTTCCAGCTCCAGGGGATGCGTCGGGAACAGCTGCACACAGAAAATTTGAGATAACTCCTTGAGGAAGAACTATGTTATTTTGTAAAGGCGGAATCTGCATTTGCACATGCCAACTTGAGCCCTTAGTTCCTTAAGGATGCTGGAAAGTGAAATTTCCACGCCCTACAAATATTTGAGACAGGAAGTTCACTTTGACGATAAAATAATTTATAATAAGATTAATTTGTTTTTTAAAGTTGAGACCCCTACTACTTTCTGGGTGGTGTAGGATTGAGTAAACTTTAAGTTGTTTCTCTCTAATTCTTCCCACAACAAAGGAAAAGGTTCGCAGTCTTAAAATTCTGACTTGAAACTTCAATGACATAATGAAAATAGTGTGTGGCCACTTCATAAGTTTCAGCCCACCATGCTGAGAAAATTATTTTATCAGGATTCTTGTTTTTTCTTTTACTTGAGAGATTTTGCCACACAAATTTTGAGGGATATTCATACAAGGGCATCGCTTTCTTATATCGACACCGAAGCATACTTGCCAGTATCTGACAATTTGTTATTTTTCTCTTTGTCGTGAGAAGACTAGGGAACAGGACCATCAACAACTTAAAAACCAAAATGAGATCAGGCCTCTTCCTTTAAGGGGAGGTTCTGGTGAAAATGCTATTTTCTCCTAAATAGGTCCCACTGTGAAAATTAATTAAAAATTTGGTGTCTTACCAAGTAATTATTAAAATTTTTCATTGGGAAGGCACATTCTGTGCCCCGAACCCAGTCGCAGAGCCTTTTCCTCCTATTTAGGCTATAACTTCAAAAATCTTAGTGCGTATACAGTTTTATCGTAAAAGGTTGGCCTTGACATTTTTCACTTCGTTGATTCATTTTTAAAAGATGCCGCCATGCACAACTCAAAATGTAAATGACATTTTTATTCGCAAGCTTTCTAACCAAGCATTTCACTATGGTTGACCAAAAATGTACAAAATAGGCAAATTTTAGACTTTTCAGCTTAAAAAGCTTACAATTGACAATATAATGGAAATTTTGAGCTTTGCATGCCAGGATCTTTTGAAAATGTATCGAAGAAGTGAAAAATGTCAAGGTCAACCTTTTGCGACAAAATAGTATGCGCAAGAAGATTTTGTAAGATGCAGTCAAAATAGGCTCAAAATGACTCTTCCACTGGGTGCCTACAAAAGTCAAATTTTAGTCTTCTCAAAGAAAGATTTTATATTCCACACAAATTATGACACTGAGATCCATTTGGAAAACGCCAAGATTTTCACCAGACCCTCCCCTTAACGGAAAGTAATAAGTAACAGAAAACCTCTCCGGAGTGACAGGACACCTATGTTGTTTATCGCAAAATTAAACTTATGCTTCTTGAACTTGTTACTATCTCTAACATACATTCCTTCAGTTTCAGTTTTCCCTACCAACAGTTCTTTGATTCTCCTAAAAAAAATGGCTAAAATGGAGTTATCCCTTTCTTTTGCTTCCTGAACCAACTGTTGACTGTGTAAATCGCAAAATCACTTTCGTAAAAAGAAAGAGTTTCAGCGAGTCTCTCCTGACAAGGAGCCGATTGGCGACAGTGGATTCGGTCTATTGAGTGTTGTTCTCCTGCGTGTGCTAGGACAGTAACTCCAGATGTCACTCACCTTCCGGTCCTTCGGGCAGCTCGAGTCGCTCCTCACCACGGCCAAGAGGCACGCCAGGCAAAAGGTGTGGCCGCATGGCAGCAGCTTGGGAGTGCGCTCCGCCTGGTCGAAATCGTTGAAGCAAATGTCACATTCGAACACGTTCTCGGACATGATGACGCAGCCAGGCCAGTGCTAACCGATCGAACTTCAGCGTAACCTACAAAAGAACAAGAGAGAACAAAGCTATAACTTCTTCGGAGAAGAGACCTAGCCTGTCTAAGGTCTCGACCCAGAGCCTCTAGGTCACTTCAGAGTTCCCTATGGCCCTTTGATGCACGACCGCGTTTGTTTTGACTCGCTAACGATTACGACCGTACGACTGACACACGACAAACACATAAAACGGTAGGGGAGCAAAAGATGGAGGAAAACCCACGCACCGGAGACAGATCAGCTTTGTTGAAATGTAAGCAAACTAGTTTCAAAACCAACTCCTCGTATTCGCGTGCCCCGAAGCTCAAACGCGACGTGATCCGTGCACTGTTTGGGCGATACTGAGACTGAGGAGACGAGCCACTGCCGCGTCGCACCGAGCCGCCACACAGTGGTTCAGAAACGGAAAAAGCTGTGCAAAAGAGATTGTTGGCAGGCCGTTTAAGATATTGGTATGAAAACTTCACCCCAGGGGTTTTTGGGGTAGCTGAATTCATTTCTGGCGTTGTTTTGAACCATTGACGTAACGCTTATTCACTAGCGTTACTTTTTATTTTTTATTTATTTATTTATTTTTTTTTTTGGGGGGGGGGGGTGCTGTATGTGTACTGTACTTGTACGTTTTCGGGGTCGCTGAATCTATTCGTGACGTTACTTTGGACCACAGACGTAACGTTTAATTACTAGCGTCACTTAGTTTCAATTTCAGTTTTAAAAGCTGTGTTTACACTTTGCTCATACGTTTCTGGGGTCACTGAATTCATTTCCGATGTTATTTCAAATCGTAGACGTGCCCCTTTCATACAAAAGTAGCTTGTATTTGTGCATCACCTTGTGTTTCATTATTTTGGAAAAGGTTTAAGATATTATCAAAAGAGACATCAGTCAGTATAATCCATTTCATCGGCCCGTTTTGAGGCCGGATATGCAGGTATATGCAAAAACGGCGCAGTGCGCTCGAAAGCTGACATGATAAGCTTTAATATGAGCCCAAGATCTCCAGGTTCCGACAGGTTCCACACAAGTTACAGGCAAATCTTTTCCAAAAGTGGTCAAAAAAACCGTGATTTGCATTCACACAAAAGAAAGAGATTTAACACGGAACGGAATGAGTGAGCGCAAATCTGAAGGCACCGTTGAAAAGAGGAGAGTTTGGACTACCTTGCTGCATGTTTAGATTTTAACCAGCCTGTCATGTTCGTCAAGGAGCGGCCGCCAAAAGAGCGGAACACTTCGGCCGCTCCACTCGCTTCGCGCGCGTAGCGCCGAAGCGGAAACGGGCACGCTTGTCCTGGCGAGTGCGTGGGGTACCAGGGCAAAACAAACTCGGCTTTGGGCCCTCCTGACATCCCTCTTACCCATTGCAAAGTCGTTTTCGGCTAATCGCAAAGTTGAAAAAAGGACTTTTGCACAGCTTTTTCCGTTTCTGAACCACTGTGCGCCACCCGAAATAATCTCTATCCCGAGGTAGGTGCGTGCGCTTGCTCCCCCTACCCCTCGTCTTTCGTCAGTGCAGGCCGGGCACCGACGGGGACTTTCCGGAAAAAAGGGACCCGGGAGCGCCCCAGCGCCACGGCACGGCTCCGTCCGCTTGACCGGCCGGATCGTTGCCGCTAGCAGTGCTCGGGCCACCAGCTCGGGCAGGTAGCCAACCAGGTGAGTGAAAACAGCAAAAAAAAATTAACTGACATATTTTGTCGTGTTTAGTTTTCCATCATTTCATATGTTTCGGAAGGTGCTGAAAATGAAATCTCCAAGGTTTGAGGCCTAATGGGAGAAAAGTTAGCCAGAATTTTAGGAGAGTCGAACCAAAAATGGAATACAGTTTGACCAGCAAACCAACCTCGACGCCGCGTACATGAAAGGGGGATGTGGGGGGCCGAGCCCCCCAGCATAAAAGTTGGAAGCGAATGCTGCTTTGATGTGCGATCAGGTCTTTTTGTGGGGCAGTGTGTGGCGAGAGTCTGCCGAAGGCAGGCCAGCGCCGCAGGCCAAGGTAGGTGTCAACGCCAGGCGTGGATTGTCGGAACTGACACAGCATCGCAAAGCCTGTTACGACAAGCCAGAAGCCACTATCTGGCGTACACCTACCTTGTCGTTATTTACGTAACTTATAATTTTACTTATATTTTTACTTCATCATCTACAGCTCGCAAGCGGGAACATTTGAATTCAGTGAGCGTGACTCAAAAACGTCCAATAACGGCAAACACGCCCACGGAATGCTGTACACTAGGATATCACACACTAAACTTCTTACGGATACATCCTCTCTGTATTACGGACATTTTTGTGCAATTGCAATTACGGATAGATTTTGCTTGTAATACGGACGAAATCATCCGTATTACAAAGAGTTTTACGTCCGTAACACACAGACGAAAATATCCGTATGGTACGGACGTAAAACTCTTTGTAATACGGATGATTTCGTCCGTACACTGTAAAAATTAATGTCCGGAATAAACGACGGATCCTTCGGCAAAAAAATTGCCAACCGTTCCTTCGTTAATTTACGAAGCTCTTCGTATATTCACAAACACCTTCGTTAATTTTTTGAACGATCTCTGTCGAGTTTACAATCACAATGGAAATTTACGAAGCACCTTCGTATATCTACAAAGATCCTTCGTAAATTTACAGGGAACCTTCGTTAACAAGGTAGGTGTACGCCAGACTGTGTCTTGTCGTAACAGGCTTCGCGATGCTGCGCCAGTTTCGACAATCCACGCCTGGCGTAAACACCTACCTTGGCCTGCGGCGCTAACCTGCCTTCGGCAGGCTGCCTTCCTTGGAAGACCGTGGAAATTAGCGTGATCCCCTCAGAAAGAGCATTTGGTCATCAAAATCTTCACTAATGGGGCTAAACTTTCGGTCGGAGGTCTGAATGGGTTCTATTTTCGTCATCAGCAGCCTCAAAAACATTTAAAACGACATTGAACTTGACAAAAAGTTGAAAGTTCCAAAAAAGTTGTCTTTTTCCTGCCGTTTTTAAAGTGTTTTTTGGCTAATATGACCGAATGGATTGAGATAGAAAGCTGAATTTTGGTGTGTGGCGAGCCAAGGATATGACCAATGACCCTGCAAAATCTCAGCAGAATCGGCCGAGCCGTTTAGGAGGAGTAGTGCGGACACACAGACACACACACACACAGACAGACAGACAGACAGACATGAAAAACTTTCCAACCCCACTGGAGTAACAGGCTTCGCTATCGCTCAGCCAATAAACAAAGAACCTTCGTTAAAATACAGAGAACCTTCGTAATTTTACGTCTGGAATAGACTATTCTAGTCGTGGCTGAGTGAAGAACAAGAAGAATCACAAAAGACGCTATTTAGGGCATTTAAAGTGAATATATTTGATGAAATATGTTGCATTTACTAGAAAATATTTGAATTGACTTCTACCAAGCAAGGGGACTTAAGCATTTGAAGTAAAAGTGCAAAAAAGTACACTTTTGTGATTCTTCTTGTTCTTCACTCAGCCACGACTAGAATAGTCTATTAACGACGGATCCTTCGTCAAAAAAATTTCCAACAGTTCCTTCGTTTATTTACGAAGGTCCGCCGTAGATTTACGAAGACCCGTCGTAGATTAACGAAGCCCGTCGTAAATTTACGAAGCCCTTCGTAAATTTACAACAGATTCTGTACATTTACGATTTTTCTTCGTAAATTTTCTAAGAACCTTCGTAAATTAACGACGAACTTCCGTTGATTTACAAAAGTTCCTGTAGGAAAGAAACATTTACAGTGCACTTTTGGACATTCCCAAAAACCTTCGTAAAATATTCCGTTGTAAATTCACAACATTATTTTTACAGTGTATTACAAGCAAAATCTATCCGTAATTGCAATTGCACAAAAATGTCCGTAATACAGATAGGATGGATCCGTAAGAAGTTTAGTGTGCACGTGTCGGAGAAACCAAGAGAATTGCCTCCTTCATCCCAGATGGGGCCTTCCCAGGGCGCCCATTGTGTGGAGGAGCAGGAGGTGCTCAAAGACCAATTATAAGAGTGACAAATATTGTTGATTCAACCTTGCTTGATATGGCGCATCTCGGTTCGTTTGAATTTTATATTTGATCCTGGAAGCGAAGGAAGGGAATAATTCTTCTTATCTCCAAATTGAGTTTTTTCCTTGTGATTATGCTTTAGGATGCTTTACATCAATACACAACACGGTAAAAACGGTTCCTGGTTTTCCCAGGAACTCCCTGGAAACCGCCTATGCCTTCACCATTGGCTTCCTGGGAGAACCAGGTTCCGTTTTCACCGTGCAAATTGTTTGACCAAAATGTGCATGAAAAAATGGTTATTACTCAACGTCACCCCGTATACGGTCTAGATTTCATTGGAAAATAAGGTCGACTCATCCAAAGTCCACATGACCCCATTGATCAGTGCGACACCTCCTCGGAACAAGCGGCTATCTCCGAAAGCATTGCAGACAAACGGGTATCTCCTAGAGCACTGCAGACAAACGGCTACCTTCCAGAACCCTGCAGGCAAACGGCTATCTTCTAGGACCCGCTGCAGACAAACGGCTATCTGACTTCTTTTACTCAACATATGACATTTTAATACTTTCGGATAGATTAAAATAAGGACTTTTTGAATCGACAATTTGTATGTACAATGCTAATTCACTCAAAAAGATATGAGCTGTTGAAATCCGAATAACTGAAAGCGTGTCAGTCGCTCCGCGGAACAGACGGCTAACTGAAAGGCGGCTTGATGTACTTAGAGACCTAGAGGCTGACGGAGAAGCGCGGGCGCCGTCGCGCGCTGGCGGCCATTTTGTCTGGGCCGGCCCAGAGGGGAGCGGGGAGGGGACAGGGAGCGGAGCGGAGAGCGGTGCGGTAAGGTGGGGCGAGGCGGAGCGCAGCAGACAACCGGAACAGTTTTTCGGCCACAGCTCGAAAACCGTTCAAGTTAGAGTGGTACAGTAAGCGAGCCGATTGTAGCTTGTACAGAGACCTACAATCGGCTCGCTTACTATACCCCTCTATCTAGAACGGTTTGGAAGCTGTGACCGAAAAACCTTCTCTAGCCGTTAAGTGCGTGCGCCGCCATTGTGTCTGGAATATGAAACAGCTCTCCGGCCGCGCGCGAGGAGTATGAGAAACTGTTGGTGCGCTTATCGGCGCCCGCGCTTCTCCGTCAGTCTCTAGGTCTCTAGATGTACTGAGAAGGGGGGGGGGTGTCACTTTGAGACTGAGACTGCGCCAGAGTTCTGGTCCACGCAACGATGGCCGGCCGGAGGAAAGGCGATCCCCTGGCGAAAAATCCAATGAAGAAGAGGCCAATGCGTGTAAGTAATCATTCCTCAGCTTTAATGAACGCCGCAGCTGTTGTGAATTCAAATGAGAATGCCGTGCCGGAGTTTTGGTTCGGTTTTGTTTCAATGCACGAACAATGTTGTTCCATTTTTCATAGTTAAGGGGGGGACATCACTCCAAAATGATCAAAAATTGCAACTTTTTTTATTAGTTCATATTATAGACCATTCTTTTCTGCGTCGAATGGTGAAACCCGCATTCCGAAATTCAAAAAATTGCAGTTTTAAGAGGTTGTGGGCCGCAAACATGCATAGGGGAAAAGCCCAGTTTCCTCAACTTTGATCGCGTTTTTCTCGGAACATGAAATTGCAAACGGTTGCAGGCCTCTAGGGCGTCGTTTTTGAGCTACAGCGATGAGATTTAGCATGGAAGCTCCTACGACATGCCGCTATGGTGGGTAGCGAGATGTACGCTTCAAAGCGCATTCCATTTTCTGTGCTAAAAAATGTGAATACTGTTTGAAGCGTTCACCTTGATCTTGCTTACCAATGCCGATTCACTGCGAACGAACGGTATCGGTACGCGATTTTCTTTCGTGTTTTGACAAGAAACTAATCTCTCTGTACCCTTAATGGTTTCAGCCTGATGACAACGCCAGGGAGCCCTGGGAGCCAGAAATTGTTATCGTGGAGGGGCCAGCCTTGCCGCCGCCGCTGCCGCACCGCCCCGGCACCCCCGTCGAGGAGGCCGCGGAAGTAAGTACACTATGCCCTTCATTTTTTTCTCACCTCTCTGTCTTTTGCCTGATAGTGTGTCAATGAACAGCACTTTTGTCTTTCATCAAAACTGCTAGTCATGACATGTTATGGCGAAATGTGTGAACTTGGTCACTTACCCCTTTTTCTCTGTTATGTTTCAGGATCCTGACAAGGAGAACGCACCCCCACCTTCAGCATCCCTTCCTCCACCGCCGCCCCATTGGCTTCAGCCGAGGCTGCCGCTAAGGGACGTGACTGTCCATATTTCACCCCCTTCGCCCCTGCCCAGCTGCAACTCCGGATGCACATGCAGCAGCTGCTCCTGCACTGTAAGTCTATCTCTTTGCTTGTCTGTCCTGGTCTCGTCAGTGGTTTCGTCGAGGGGGTATTCACTTCGAAAACTGGCGCACAGAGTAGTCGCTATTACGCTTATTACAATTATTACGCGTTATTACACATTATTTTACATTATTACACATTATTTTGCATTATTTTACATTATTACACATTATTACAGGATTATTACAGTCATTATTACGGTCGTTTTTGACCGAAAGGGAAGCCCAGCACCACCTTGCCCCCCTCCCGTGTTCGCCATTCAACTGTAGTTTTTCATATTACAGAATGCTGTTACTTACATGCTACTAAAATTTTAAGTTTGTTTGAATGGGCAGAGAGATTCCGATGGATTTTTTTTCCAATACCCCACCTTACCGATAGGATTTCTAAAGATTTTCAGGAGAGCATGATTTTACTATTTTGTCCAATAATCAGCAGAGGAATTTTAACCAAAATTTATTTTATTCTAAATTTTGTTTCATATTTGTTGTAAGGGTGTAACCAAGAACAGTGAGTTTCAATGAAAAAGCTGCGTACGGATAGTAAACCCCTCACTCAGCTTTTCTATGAGCTTTCTCTTTGTTTCCTTGAGAAGTTTTTTTTTTTTTTTTTTCGGAGCTTTCCCGCAGCGGCAAATATTCTTGGCAACCTTTCTTGCTCTGATCCAAGTGTGCGCAGCCTCATGAAATCAGCCACTCCACCGTGCCGTTTCCCGCCAACATGAACATCGGGGAGTGGGGGGAAGGGGTAGGGAAGGGTAGGGGAAGACGGGGGAAGACAGAAAGGATGGCGGGACCACCGGAAGGGTAGAAAATATTGCTGCACAGAGTAGCGAATTAAGACCACTTTCATTTTGTAGCCAATATGTGCCAAAATTTCAGTACAAAATGCGTACATTACGCATTATTACGTGTTATTACACGTTATTGCACATTATTACACATTATTTTACATTATTACACATTATTTTACATTATTACACATTATTACGCGTTATTACCCATTATTACAGGCATTATTACGGCCAAGGTGAACAGACTATTACAGCAGTGAATACCCCCTCGGGTTTCGTCATGTAGGTGTGTGTCCACTGCAGGCAATAACCACAACAAAAGTACACAAATTTCTGGCAAATTTTTTATCAGGAATTTAGAGTACTTTTCAAGTACAACAATTGTTGTACAAAGTACAATGGAACCGGCATGAGGAGTGCTGTGCAGTCCAGGGCTCGTTGTGGTTTGTACTATTCTCGTTGTACTTTCTACAATCCCTGTTGTACTTTTATTGTACAGTATCTGTTGTACTTTTGTTGTACTATCCACACTTTTTCGTGCAGTGGCTGACAGAATTGGTTTGTTTGTTCTCAGGACTCCAGCAGTGAGAGCAGTGATGACGACAGCAGCTCCAGTCTGGAGGAGGGGGAGTTGCCGGCCTCCCCTGTACTGGTCGCCGCAGCTGCCCCTGCGACCCCTGCCGCTGCCCGCGTGTCCGCCGCCGCACCTGCCTCTCCGCCAAGATATCCCGTTCCTCCGCCATCTAGGGACCCGCTGGGGCTTGACATGGGGCCCCCCTCATGCCATGACCTCCGTGAAGTGATTAATTTGAAGCGAAGCAATCAGCAGCAGCAAGGGGACGAATCCATGCCAAATGTGTACTTGCCGCCATGGCGCCTTCGCCTTGTAAGTATTTTATCTGCTACACTGGTAGCCAACGAATGTGACATCACATTCGTTTGAACGTGAAAACTACGATGTCAGATTAACGTGACAAACAGAGAAAATTCATACTCAAATGAATGTGACACGCCGCACCGCTTTGTCACATACTTCGGGTGTGACACGAAATCAGCAGGCAAACTGTCACATTAAAACGAATGTGACACATGGTACCCATTGACATACATCGTGTCACATCCAAACGAATGTGACACCCATATGCTGTCACGTTCGTTTGAATGTGACATGCCCTAATTGTCACATTCAAACGAACGTGACACGCCCGGACACGCCATAAGTGTCAGGTTATGGCGTGTCACGTTCATTGAATGTGACAATTCGGGCATGTCACATTCAAACGAACGTGACAGCATATGGGTGTCACATTCGTTTGGATTGACACGATGTATGTCAATGGGTACCAAGTGTCACATTCGTTTAATGTGACAGTTTGCCTGCTGACTTCGTGTCACACCCGAAGTAATGTGACAGAGCGGTGCGGTGTGTCACATTCGTTTGAGTATGAATTTTCTCTGTTTGTCACGTTCAAACTTCATCGCTGTTTTCACGTTCAAACGAATGTGATGTCACATTCGTTGGCTACCAGTGTAGTCTTAGTCGTTCCTATCTTTCTGACTGTGTACTGAGTTCTTGTGTCTACGTTGTTGCAGAATCCCGCTGATCACCCTGTTTGGAGGGGTGCCCGAAGGAGTGGGCGTGGCCGTCGCCCCTACTCCAACAGGGTTTGGGTGAAGCAAGACATTTCCGACCCATGCGTGAGGAAATGGTGTCCTCGGGGCCCCAAGCCCCCACCCTCTGCTGGCGTGTTTTGATTTTAATTTTTTTTCCCTTTCTGTGATTCTTCTGTGATTTTTGTGTGGATGTGTTTGTGTGTGTGTGTTGTAGTGTGTGTCTCAAAATTCATTTTCTGTATGTTTGTGTTTTTCAAAATTAAGGGGTCGTATGTTTCTGTGTGTGATTGTGTGTCTGTGCGCGCGGCGGCAGCACACCTCGGAAGAATAAAGGGAGGCGCGCCCCCGCCGGCCGCTCACTTCGTCTCCAGCCTCGCCTCCGTTCGTGTGTGTTGTTGTTTCTATCTCTCTGAAATATGTCGCGCGTCGTCATCACCGCCACCGACGAGCAGGAGGAGGTGGATATCCTCAACGTACACTGTAAAAATAATGTTGTGAATTTACAACGGAATATTTTACGAAGGTTTTTGGGAATGTCCAAAAGTGCACTGTAAATGTTTCTTTCCTACAGGAACTTTTGTAAATCAACGGAAGTTCGTCGTTAATTTACGAAGGTTCTTAGAAAATTTACGAAGAAAAATCGTAAATGTACAGAATCTGTTGTAAATTTACGAAGGGCTTCGTAAATTTACGACGGTCTTCGTTAATCTACGACGGGTCTTCGTAAATCTACGGCGGACCTTCGTAAATAAACGAAGGAACTGTTGGAAATTTTTTTGCCGAAGGATCCGTCGTTAATTCCAGACGTAAAATTACGAAGGTTCTCTGTATATTAACGAAGGTTCATTGTTTATTAACGAAGGTTCCCTGTAAATTTACGAAGGATCTTTGTAGATATACGAAGGTGCTTCGTAAATTTCCATTGTGATTGTAAAATCGACAGAGATCGTTCAAAAAATTAACGAAGGTGTTTGTGAATATACGAAGAGCTTCGTAAATTAACGAAGGAACGGTTGGCAATTTTTTTGCCGAAGGATCCGTCGTTTATTCCGGACATTAATTTTTACAGTGTATCAGGCGACACCCTGGACTGCTCCGTGTCCCAGGACCTCTATTTGGTGAGTACAGTGAAAGTGCAAGTGTTTGTTTGTACCCGCTGTGCGAGCCGGCCGACTCTTGTGGGTCGCGCCTAACCTCGACGGCGTTATGTTGTCATGCAGTAACCAATTTATTGGTTTCCTTGCAGCTGTGTGTAGAGTCAGTGCCGTACACTGCAAGAAAAAGTGTGAATAGTACAACAAATGTACAACAAAAACTGTACAATAAAAGTACAACAGGGATTGTAGAAAGTACAACGAGAATTGTACAAACCACAACGAGGCCGGGACTGCCCAGCACTCGTCATGCCGGTTCCATTGTACTTTGTACAACAATTGTTGTACTTTGAAAGTACAACAAAAACCTGATAAAAAATTTGCCAGAAATTTGTGTACTTTTGTTGTGGTTATTTCCTGCAGTGTATGTTTATCGCGAGTGCAGTGCGCTCTCAGCACACCACCGGCCCCGCCCGCCCGGAACCCCCGATCGTCCTGATTGGCTAAAATATCCTATTTTGCACCAATGACCGGAGACAAGGGTGGCGGCGCGCGGCGACAGCACAGCTTCCCACGCCACTGCAGTCTGCAGGCGAGGCAAGCTTGAGCCTGCGCGCCGGGGGTTGGGGGGAGGACGCGGCACCGGACCGGCTAGACCTCTGATTGGTTATAATTCTGAATTTTCTTCCAATGACAAGACCTGCGCATGTACCGCGCTCGCTCCCACGCCACTGCAAGTTTAGACCGATCCAGGCCATGGCGTGTTTGATCTTGCGCACTGGCGGGGGCTCTCGCTCCTCGCGGGCACGCACAGCGCTGCGGCGCCAGGGTGGCGCCTCGGATCGCGTCCCCGCGGAGTGAACCGCGGCACAGGCCGCGGCTTCGCGGCGCCAGGGGCGGGCCTGGGGCGGGGGTCCGGGAGGGGTGGCAGTTCACTCCGCGGCTCGTGCCGCGGCCTCGCGACACGCCGCGACGCGCAGCGCTGCGGCGCCAGGGGCGGGCCTAGGGCGGCAGGTCCAGGAGGGGTGCAGGAGCGCCCCGGCCTTAGGCTGCCTTGGGTTAGAGGCGTCCACGCCAGGGCAGAACCAGGAGGCAGGGCTCACGCCGCGGCCTCGCGACACGCCGTGACGCGCGGCGCCGCGGCGCCAGGGGCGGGCCTGGGGCGGGTCCGGGAGGGGTGCAACCCGCGACTCTGCCCCAACACGGCCGGGCCAGACTTAGGTTGCCTTAGGTTAGACTCATTCAAGATGAGGACCTGCTCAGACCTGCTTAGGTTCACTTAGGGTAGACTCATACGAGATACCGATCACCAAAAATTAGGTGCGATGGGTTACCCCCCTCCACTTTGCCAACCCGTCAGATATCCGCTTATTTACTACTTAGGCCATTACGCAGGTTGAAAAAGAAGAAGTAAAGAAGCACAAAACCGGATCCGGTCGGATGTTTCTCTTTCGTTTGTTTGTAGCGTAAGGTGTGGTTAAACTGTGATCCTCCCTATCCAACTCGAATTTTGTATCCGAACGATGTGGCTGTCACATGGCAGGGCGTCACACCTGTGTATGGAGGCCTCGTGTAGTAGTATACACTGTCAGAAAAAAAGTCCGTAAATTTACGGAGAAAGTTACTCTAATTTTGGGAATGGAGGCTCCGTAAATTTTCCATATTTTTACGGAGATTTTCCATATTTGTACGGAGTTTTTCCGTATTTTTACGGAGATGAACCGCATTTTTGCACTTTCCTCCTTCCACCTTCGATGTTAATGCAAACAGTGTCCTTTTAGACGAAAGTGATATTCTCCAAAACTGTTTGAAGATCCACTTGACCACATGCCATTAGGATCGGATAAATGGACGGAAACCCAAAGGCGAGGTCGCTTTAGGGAAGGCGTACTCTTGGAACACCTAATCAATTGGTCACCCAACCCATCGATAACGTGAATTAGTCTGTTCTTTTTGATAAGTAAGGCTTTTATTTCATTTATATACATAACTTCCATATTTTTACGGAGAAAATCCATAATTAAAAAAATGGAGGTCTCCGTTAAAAAAAATGGACAGTCTCCGTTAAATTTCCGTATTTTTACGGAGTTTTCTGACAGTGTAGGTAGTCCCGAATCGCGGGTAAGGCCTGGGTAGTCCACTATCGCGGGTAGGCTAGAATCGCGGGTGTAACCTAATTCAACCTAAGCGGGGCTGTCCTCAGCGGGTCAAACCTAAGGCAACCCAAGTCTGGCCCGGGCCGTGGTGGGCCAGAGTCGCGGGTGGCCCCCTCCCCCGCCCCTGGTGGGACGGAATCGCGGGTCCCCCCTCCCCCCGGCCCGCCCCTGGCGCCGCTGGCCGCGTCTATACTCGTCCCAGCGTAACCTTTCCGAAAGTAGTCCCTTGGCCGTTTTATCCCCACATTGGCACAGATTATTCGATGTTTCTCGCAAAATAAAGATTGATTCTCAAAATGAGGGCGAACGGGGCAGCCAAAATGTGTGGGCCTATGACTGAAATAAGTTATTATTATCGAATCTCTTCCAGTTGCTCAAACCTAATGCAGAAAGTTTGGAGCTCGGTCCAGAGGAGAAGCCGACCTCTCTCACACAGACCAAAACATCTAAAGAATGAGACAAATTTCAAAAAAAGAAGGTGAACGGGGCAGACAAAAATGTGTGGGCCTTTGACTGAAATAAGTTATTATTGAATCTCTTCCAGTTGCTCAAACCTAATGGAGAAAGTTTGGAGCACGGTTCAGAGGAGAAGCCAACCTGGTGCATTTAAACCAAAATACTAAAAGAATAAGCCAGAATTCCACAAAATGAACGCACTGAGAAAACCTTACAAACTATTTTGGGCCTTACAAAGAAAAGTAGTTTGTGTAACAAAGTATTTTGAGCATACGTAAGTTTACAAAGAAAATACTTTGTAATTTACGAACTATTTCTACGTATAACAAAGTATTTTAGTTTGTTATACGTATGCTCAAATTATTTCGTAAGGTGTTAAGAGTGCGCGAGCTGGGCATATAAAATAGTGTGGGGCTTAGACCTATGCAAGCTCCTTTTATGGAATCTCTTCCAGTCACTCAATGAAGTGCGAAAAGAGGTTCCGAGAGACCGTTGTTTTGAAGGGCTCGGACCGGCACACAGTGGGGCGAAACCGGAAAAAGTCGCACGTAAGTCCGATTTCGCCGTTTTTTTCCCAGAGGGATGGGACCGACGTTTTTGAACTCAGAAAGGACCATTCTATATAGTTGCGAACATTTTTGGACCTCAAATACCTACTACTTGCCGTTTAGAGACCTCAAAGTAGAGCAATTTCGCGAGAAAATGATACATTTGGCGGGGGTCGCGTAAGAAAGGCTACTCCTATCGCTGTTGCAGAGCAAAATAACATGTTTTATATGTTTTTGGAAAGGAAAAAATCAAGCAGTCCAGTCCATTAATTGGAATTGGTTTCAAACGAAAAGTGTGGAAACTGCGGGTCTTCAAATGTTTGCGAAAATCGTCGTCTGCTACTTTTTTGACGAGGGATAAGTCGAGTTGCGAACATTTGCGAACCGGTCGGGCACCGTGGTGAGATAGTATGGTGACCCCACTTTCATGTCCATTTCGTCCGGCGATGCCGTTCGATGCCCTTTTCCTTCAAATCGACGTCAAACTTGCGACCTCGTCTCGCCGCACCGCGCCCTCGGGAGAGGACGGCAGAGGCGCTATGCACGCTGGCTACTCCAGCCAGCTCTGCCAGACACTGTGCCACACCAGACATCGTTTTGGGCTGCCACCGATAGTGATACTAACAACTTCCGTGGTCATGCTGTTACGCCAAGACATATGCATCGTTACGCAGGCCTTGGGTGCAGCCAGTATCAATAGGCGGCACAAGAGGCGCGTTTGGTCGTCTCCTGGGTATATCTTTTGTCTTTTTATCTCCTCAGAAATGATTTTTACTACCAATGAAACCCTCAAATCCAAAGTTTTGCGAGAATTCAGCAATAAGGTTCGTTTTACCCCCCTTCACGCACCTGGCTCCGCCTGGTGCCTTTCACGTTCAAATCTCGTCAGAAATGAATTCAGCGACCCCTAAATACACTATACACAAAATTTGGTGAAGAGAATAATTTCGTGCGACTTTTTCCGTTTTCCCCTTACTGTGCGGCACGTCGTCTGCCCGCGGAAATGCAAAACCCGGAACGTTTAATGATCAAGTCTGAAATTGGTCGTAATTTTTCAATGTGTTTTATTTATACGATTAATTATGATGGCAACGGTCTAGGGTTGTGTATTAGGGTCAGGGCGGGGTAGAACTGGACAGTGGAAGAACTGGACACCCCACATTTAACTTCAAATACCGGAGGCACAGGAATAACAACTATCAAAAGTTGTTCCGTGGCATCAGCGGTTCATTACACGACAGTTGTCAGGCCAGTACATACGGCATTTGAAGTAAAATGTGGGGTGTCCAGTTCTTCCCCTGTCCAGTTTTTCCCCGCCCTGACCCTAGTTTTAAAAAATTACCTTCGGGACTATTTTCTGTTCTCTGGCTACTGGCGGAGTGATTTAGAAAGGTTACGCTGGGACGAGTGTGCACCGCAGGTGAGCAGCGGTGCATGCCGTGCCGCGCCGGTCCTCCGGTGGGTCTTGGAGTGGTGCATGGTGCACGGCAGCAGGGTGGCAGTAGACCGCGGTGAAGCAGCGCCGCCTACACTCTAAATATGGGGTGCCCAGAAACTGGGCGCCTTTGTCGCCTGCCCCACTTTTTAGGGTGCCAAATGTCGCCCAGTTTCTGGGCACCTTTGTCGCCCAGTCTCGGGGTGGACTAATCATGCAGTAACCGGCCCTCTCTCATGGTAGAGCATGCACAGATGTCTAGTTCCTGGGCGACTAAGGTGCCCAGAGTCTGGGCACCTTTGGCACCTTAGTCGCTGCTGAGCCATGGGTGAAGGCAGGTTCCTTAATGGTTTGCCCACCCCGAGACTAGGCGACAAAGGTGCCCAGAAACTGGGCGACATTTGGCACCCTAAAAAGTGGAGCAGGCGACAAAGGCGCCTAGTTTCTGGACACCCTACATTTAGAGTGTAGCGGCCAACGCACTAACTACAGGCCGTTACAATGCTCACCGTGGTCTACTGCGCATCCTTCCTGCGCAGCGTGCCGCAACAGACGCCGTTCTGCTGGGCTTCTTTTCTCTTTAACTGACTCCTATTTCTCTCATCTCCCTATGGAATTATGATCGGCACAGCATTTCCCATCGTCTCGTGCACTCTGATTTCAACTATCCAGTCGTCGCTGTCGATAAGAAATTAAAAAATGCACTCAGCTACTTAAAAAATCAAATGAATTAACAATAAAACAATATTTTGCTAATAGGATTAAAAAAGCTCAAAATGTAACCAAGGAGACTTGGAACATTATCAAAGAAAACAAAACAAACCGAGTAAGTAGAATCAAAAATTTGTCTCTAGAGGTACAAGGGAAACTTTGCGATCAACCGAAAGCCATTGCCAACATTTTTAATCAACACTATAGAGATGTACCGGTTAAAATATAGAATAGATTGAAATCAGAAATATTTAATAATGGAAATTTAGATCAGATAGAAAAAATAATACTGTTAACACCTCCAACCATAAATGAGGTACTGAAAACCATTGCAGAACAATCAAACAAGAGATCGGTGGGTCAGGATGGAGTATCCAATCATGTTCTGAAAGCATGCAGGGATGAGGTAGCACAGCTGTTAATGCATATCTTTAATTTAATGATAGAACAAGGAAAATTCCCTACAGGTCTGAAGAGCACTGTAGTGATACCACTTTATAAGAAAGATCGTGATTATGATCCAAAAAATTTTGGGCCTGTAGCTCTAAACTCGCCCTTCTCTAAAGTATTTGAGAAAATGCTTTTGACAAGGATAGTAAGTTTCATTAGGAAACATAAAGTTATAGCTAGGGTCAGGGCGGGGAAGAACTAGACAGGGGAAGAACTGGACACCCCATATTTAACTTAAAATACCGTAGGCACAGGAATAACAACTATCAAAAGTTGTTCCGTGGCATCAGCGGTTCATTACATGACAGTTGTCAGGCCAGTACATACGGCATTTGAAGTAAAATGTGGGGTGTCCAGTTCTTCCCCTGTCCAGTTATTCCCCGCCCTGACCCTAATAACCAGTTTGGATATCAAAAAAGAAATCTACAACAGATGCAATTACCTATTTAATGAAAAATATCTATGAAGCAAAAGGAAAAAATAAGAAAACACTAGCTGTCTTCTTGGATTTAAGTAAAGCATTTGATTGTGTGGATCATGACACACTCCTGTCCATATTGAGTAAATATGGACTGAGAGGTAAAATATTTGATATTCTAAAATCTTATTTAACAGACAGACTGTGAGAATCACATCGGTGGATGCTAAACAGAACATAAAAGCGATCCAGTCTGAAATACTGAAAATCTTGTTTGGTGTTCCCCAAGGTAGCATACTTGGTCCATATCTTTTCATAATCTATATAAATTGCATACAAAAGTTGATCGAAAAAATGGGGGCAAAGGCGGTAATTTATGTGGATGATACCACAGTATTGGTTGAGGCAGAGAACTGGGAGGAACTACGACTTGCGTCGTAAATTTACGACGTATTTGTCGCTAATTTTGATGGCGAGACGTTCCGTTTAGAAACGAATTAAGTCGTAAATTTACAACTTAATCGTAAGTTTACGAGCGATCGTAATTTGTCTACGGAATATGTCGTGCAGTCATGACTTGAGTCGTACATTTACGAATATTTTCGTAAATTTGTGTAATGAATCGTAAACGAACGACACAAATCGTAAATAAGCGAGCAAAATTGCAACTTTTCATCAACTTTTCGGGGATTTGAGATCTCAAAATATGTAATCGCGATTACGACATTGTCGTAGAGAAATGATTTTTTAGTCGTTCAGTTACGACGAAGTAGTTTCAGAACGATTTCTGTCGCTATCAAAATTAGCGACGTTTTTGTCGCTAATTTACGACAAAATTTCTGACAGTGTTGTGTTTTCGCTGTCGCCGTGTCCCTCGCCACCAGGATGAGCCGCACCCGCGCATTCAAGAGAGGTCGTACCTACGACACGTCGTCGGACAGCAGCTCAGAGGAGGACGTGCTCATCATCGACGTCGAGTCGTGTGACTTGTACGAGGTAAGGCGACGCGCTGTCCGTTTGTGTACCGCTTGCCATTTTACGCCATGTTGGCTTCACACCAGCTAATGCCCCGTTTCCCTTTCAGCTATGTAGAGTCAGTGCCGTTTATCACGCGAGTGTCCATTCTTACCGTGCCCCGCCACGCCGTGTCGGACAGACTGCGCTTAGAGTCAGTGTCGCTGTTTTTCGCGAGAGCAGTGTTCGTCCAAACCGAGTCATGTTTTACTTGTCTGCCTCGCCCGTGCCACGCCACGCCGTGCCGGGCAGGCTGGACTTAGAGTCAGTGTCCGATACTTATCAAACCACGTCGCGTTCGAACTTGTCTGCCGCTGGCCGGCGTTGCCTCGCTCGCGTCACGCCACGCCGTGGCGGGCAGGCGCAGTGAGGTATTTTGCGATAGTGAAGAAGAGAAAGAAGAAGATGCGGCGGTGGGGGTAGAACATCACAAACCCTCATTTGTTTGGGCGGCCATGATGCCCCCCATCCGCCCCCACCTCGCCCCGCAAGGAGACGAACTGCACGAAGCGCATTCCATTTTCTGTGCTAAAAAATGTGAATGCAGTTTGAAGCGTTCACCTTGATCTTGCTTACCAGTGCTGATCTTCAGTGAATGGACGGTAATGATACGCGATTTTCTTTCGTGTTTTGACAAGAAACTAATCTCTCTGTACCCTTAATGGTTTCAGCTTGATGAGAACGCCCAGGAGGCCTGGCAAATGCAGATTGACGAGGGCCCAGCCTTGCCGCCGCTGCCGCACCGCCCCGGCACCCCCGTCGAGGAGGTCGTGGAAGAAAGTACACTATGCACTTCATTTTTTCTCTCCTCTTTGTCTTTTGCCTGATACTGTGTCAATGAACAGCACTTTTGTTTTTCATCAAAACTGCTAGTCATGACATGTTCTGCGGCGAATTGAGTGGACATGGTCACTTACCCCTTTTTTGTTATGTTTCAGGATCCTGACAAGTAAAACGTCCCACCCCCAGCATCTGCCCTTCCTCCATTGGCTGGAGCCAAGGAAGCCGCTCAGGGACGTCATACCAGCTCCTGCCCCTGCTAGCCCCGTGCTCCCGCCATCCCCTCTGCCCAGCTGCAACAGCAACTGCACATGCAGCGACTGCTCATGCACAGTAAGTCTATCTCTTTGCATGCCTTCGTCCTGGCCTTGGCTGTGGTTTCGTCATGTAGGTGTGTGTCTGACAGAATTGGTTTGTTTGTTCTCAGGACTCCAGCAGCAGCGGCGGCAGCAGTTCTGGCAGCAGCGGCGGTAGTAGTAGCTGCAGCACCAGCAGCTTCCGAGGACGAGCTGCCCACGTCGGCAGTGCTGGCTCCTACTGCAGCTCCTCCTGCACCCCCTTCTCTGGCGTCGCCGCAGCACGACACCTGCAGCTTGGAGGAAGGGGAGATACCGGCATCGCCGGTGCTGATGGCAGCTGCACCTTCTGCGCCTCCTGCACCTTCTGCGCCTCCTGCGCCTCCTGCGCCTCCTGCACCTTCTGCCACCTCCTGGACCTCCTGCGCCTCCTGCACCTCCTGCCCCTCCTGCCCCTTCTGCCACCTCCTGCACCTCCTGCGCCTCCTGCCCCTCCTGCACCTTCAGCGCCTCCTGCGCCTCCTGCACCTCCTGCACCTCCTGCGCCTCCTGCACCTTCTGCCACCTCCTGCACCTCCGGCACCTTCTGCACCTCCTGCGCCTCCTGCTCCTACATCGCCGCCGCGGCTCCCTGTCCCACCGCCTTCGAGGGACCCCCTGGGGCTGGTGGCGGAGTGGGTTGATCAGTGCCGCATGCCGCCGCCACCACCCCAGCGTCCCGTTGCCGCTGTGCTACCCTGTCGTCCCGTGCAGCGCCCCGTGGCAAAAGTTGAGGGCGTCCGACGCCCCCCCCCCCCCCAAGTGCATCAAGATATGATATGCCTACGCTGGAACCCCCGAGGAGCAACGTGTGGAGCCGTCTCGGCCATCGCGTCGGCGAGACCCCTTATCCTCTCACCAGTGGGGGAGAGCAGCATGGCCAGCACCCAAGCCGGAAGGGTAAATTGAGACACCTCTTTTCGCTTGAAACATGAGGCCACACATACTCCACTGTAAATAATTTCAATTAATAACGATTTTAACACGAATTTGATTTACTACCTAACCGGTATCTATGCTTTTCGTTTAGTATTTTCATGTGACAAACTAAGCCAGGGCGCAACTTATGACACCTTTTACATTTTTCAGCTCTCTTTAGTGACACCCATTTTTCTTCCCTCCAGATTTTATATCTTCTTCATTATTGTCCTCAACCATCTTTACTAGGGGTACGCGCCGTTTAGAGTGGGCGCGTAGTGTGGCTGAGCGATGCGAGTTTGTGCACTTCGGACTTTGCTTAAGTAGACGAAATGCGCAGTTTGTGGGCTCATATTGAGTGAAATGTAGGTCTGGGGTATAACTGGAAGTGATTTTCGTTATCAGCACACAAAAAAATGTTGAGATCAACGTCAAACTCGATTCCGAAATTTTGGTCCAAAATTGATCAAAATTCGGTAATGCGTGAGTCTGGGAAAAATTTGGAGGTCATTTTTGAGTTCAGCACACCAAAAACTGCAGGAAACAATATAAAACTCGATTTGAAAATTTTGGTCCAAAATGACCTAATTTGGGATGAAAATATAAGTCTGGAGTCGAAATGGGGGTGATTTTCGTTATCAGAACACAAAAAACTGTTGGAATCAACATCAAACTCAATTCAAAAATTTTGGTCCAAAATTGGTCAAAATTAGGTAAAGCGTGAGTCTGGGAAAAATTTGGAGGTCATTTTTGAGTTTAGCACACCAAAAACTGCAGGAAACAATATAAAACTCGATTTGAAAAGTTTGGTCCAAAATGACCTAATTTGGGATGAAAATACAAGTCTGGAGTAGAGAAATGGAAGTGGTTTTCATGATCAGCACCCCTAAAAACTGCAAGAATCAATATTAGATTCAATTGAAACGTATTGATATAAAATTGGTTAATTATGGGTAATGTACGGGTCTGGGTTGGTCTTCATGGATCACCCTTTGTCGTCACCAATTCCCTAATGCCACACCAATGCGATTCCTTCAGTCGAGTAACATTCCATTGCCAGCATTGAATCGCTTAATTGACTTCTTGTCTGCTTGAGTCACTATTCGATATAGCTTTTTCTTCAAACTAATGAATTCACAAGTTTATTAGTTATATTTGAGAAGCCTTTTGTCATTCTTTCATTTCAAACAAGTGAATTAAATAATATAGACTGGAATAGATGGATTATTTATTGCACTAAATACATCTATATATGGATTCTTTTAGTCAATAGATGTTAGAACTAGAATATTTATGTTAGCTTGCAGCATTGCAATAGAATGTCATTTCCCGAGTCAAACCAAGACATTTCACATGTCTTCCAATTTCACACTGTTAAGAAAAGTCGTTATTTTACAACAGTAATCCCGACAATTAGTGTTGTAATTTTACAGAGAATAATTTGTAAAATAACTACAAGATTCATGAAATGAACAATTGTCATATTTTCGACAAACTTTACTCATAAATTTAGGAATAAATTCGTAATTTTACGATGAAATCTTAATGTTACTGACGAAAGATCGTAGTTTTACTGCTAAAATCGTTTTCTTACGACTATTCACGCGTATACTTGTTTTCTTACAAATCAAGCTCACTTTTATGAATAGTTGCCTGTTAAATCTGTACCACGAACTGCACTGTTTTTTTACAAAGTAAATTGTAAATTGACAAACTGTTCATCATTTTACAAACAACTTCTTAATTTTACAGGTGAAATTGTAAATTTACAAGTATGATTGTAAAAGCAAGTCTGAAAAATGCGTTTTCGTCCGTTGTTTCCTTCCTAATATAGGAAGAAAAAATGCCTGAAACGACCAAAATTTTAGGATTAAGTTTGTAAGTTTAAGAATATTTTTGTAAATTGACGAAAAAAAGATGGATGATCAGATCGTTTTTTAAATTTACGAGCAGTTCGTGGTACAGATTTAACAGACAACTAGTCGTAATTTCACAAAATAATCCCGAACAGTGCAACAGAAGTTATTCATGAATTTACCTGATTTGATTTACTATGAAATTTAAAAAATAAGGATAGTATCAGATCAAATAAAATCAGTAGATGCGCACAAAGTGGAATGCAAAGAAAACATTCTATTTACAATCCACAACTACACTCACAGTGCACTGACCTGAAGGCAGATTCCCCTGCGACGGGGGAAGGGGGAGAGGGGAACGAAACACGCAAACCAATCTCACTTTCAATTTTCGTATTTTCATATGTTGACACTCCGGAAGGGTTTCAATCATTCTTGAACGTTATAAAAACTAACTCAGAACCTATTTGAGCCCCTTTGCTCTTCAGTTTGTTTTATTTACAGAAGTGCCGTCTCGTCTTGCATAGAGACCTAGAGACTGACGGAGAAGCGCGGGCGCCGATAAGCGCACCAACAGTTTCTCATACTCCTCGCGCGCGGCCGGAGAGCTGTTTCATATTCCAGACAAAATGGCGGCGCACGGCTAGAGAAGGTTTTTCGGTCACAGCTTCCAAACCGTTCTAGATAGAGGGGTATAGTAAGCGAGCCGATTGTAGGTCTCTGTACAAGCTACAATCGGCTCGCTTACTGTACCACTCTAGCTTGAACGGTTTTCGAGCTGTGGCCGAAAAACTGTTCCGGTTGTCTGCTGCGCTCCGCCTCGCCCCACCTTACCGCACCGCTCTCCGCTCCGCTCCCTGTCCCCTCCCCGCTCCCCTCTGGGCCGGCCCAGACAAAATGGCCGCCAGCGCGCGACGGCGCCCGCGCTTCTCCGTCAGCCTCTAGGTCTCTAGTCTTGCAGACGGCTAGCAAGCGCGGCAGCAGGTATGAGAAATTGGTCAGCCACTCACTGCTGCCAACTCAACGACGCGAATAACCTACAGGTCAAAACGATGTTTTGAATATTTCAAACGATACTTATCGTTAATCAGAGATAAACTCCCCCTGTAGGAGATTGAGGAGATGTTCGATGCGAAATTTGGTAACTATTTGTGTTGTAGTTGCTGAGAAACGTGAGCGTGTACGCTACAGACAGACAGACAAAACGCCAAAATGCTGGCACCACGTCCTATCACATTTAAGTCTCTCAGACAAAAACTATTAGTAGTATCGGGCTAAAATTTGGAGGGGTCGTTCTTGGAGGCTGCCCCCACCCACCGAAACGATTGATTTTCGCACAGCACCTCATGTGGCTCGTACAGAAGCAAAAAATGGTCAACATAGTTTTTAGGGGGGTGGGGGCGTTTAAGGGGGTGGGGGTCAAATTTAACACCTGCAAAGTTAAGTCCAACCTAACAGGTAACTACCCACAAAATTTGAACTCAATCGGTCCAGCGGTTTAGGCGCAGTGAAACCTAAAATGTTAGCCTCATGACGACCCCCCTCCCTTCACCCCCAGCCCCTTCCCCCCGGCCGCCCGGAGGACAGACGCACGACCAGCCGCCTTTCGGCGCCCCCAAACACGGCAAGGGCTTCGCTATCGCTCAGCCAAAAATAAATGAAAAGAACTTAGCTCCAAACCCACCTAAATGAGCCAATTTTCAATACATCTTTACTATTTCCCTCTTTTGTCTCATATTACCCCACATTGCAGGGAAATATTGGACGGCAATCCGAGGGTTATTGAAAGGTCCCCACTGCACCTAAAAATCTGACATTTGGTGGGAGTGTAGCCAAAGGGTCAATGAACAAACGATGAACACCTCAGCACCTCAAATTGAAATTAAGAAGGGGAAATTCACAAAAGAACTCGAAATTTGTCTCATATTACCCCGTTCTACGGTAGCCGAAAAACACTTAAAAAACGGCGAAAAATCGAGTTTTCGTCAGGCAGATCTCTCCTGTCTTGATAAAAGGGGGCTGGGGGCGCCAGCCTCGACAAGTTAAAAAGCTACAAGGGTCAAGATCGGGTCATTTGTAGTTGAAGCAACTCTATCTAGTTTGAAGGGGGGCCTGGGGGCGGAGGCCCCCAGCATGCAACAAATGAGAAGTGACCGACGGTGAACAAGCATTGCCTGCCGAAGGCAGGCTAGCGCCGCAGGCCAAGGTAGGTAGGTACGCCAGGCGCGGATTGGAGGAACAGGCAGCGAGACATCGCGAAGCCTGTTACGACAAGACGCGGTCTGGCGTAAACCTACCTTGTATTTGATTTTCCATATTTGTATGTCTTGGGCGACAGAATTGCTTTAGCCATCCTCAAGTGGAGGATAGAAATCCATGATTTGTTTGCTATGCACGCACAAAGCTGACCACGATGTTAGACCAAAAAATGTTTGTGCGAACCGTGTTATGCTATCTATTTCATAGAAATGATCATCGCGTTCTATCATAATGAATGGCTTCACTGTAAATCCAAAGGCAATACTTTTCGTACCTTTTCGCGATACAATTAAGTATCGGCAATAAATGGCCTTGCGAAGAAAAAGTATTCCCTTCAAAACGGCGATACTCAAAAGAATCGCCAAAATTTGGCGATACATCGGAGTATTTCCACAATTTGACAATAAACGATGAACAAACCAAGGGGACAAGTTTCTCGTTCAATGCCGTGGTTTTGGCAATACCAAAAAGTATCGCCAAATTTTGGCGATACTTCTGTGTATCGCCGTTCTCAAGGCAATACTTTTCCGTAAGGCCGTTTATTGGCGATACTCAATTGTATCGCCGAAAAATGTACTGAAGTATCGCCTTTGCATTTGCAGTGTTGTCTCTAAGCTGTACGTGATAAATAATTGTCTGAGCGATAGCGAAGCCCGTTACTCCAGTGGGGTTAACAAACTTTTTCTGTCTGCGTGTGTGTGTGTGTGTGTGCACTGTTAAGAAAACTCTTAAATTTAATACATAACGACATCTTAATTTTAAACCTTGTGAAAGGATATGAAAACTCATAAAGTCGTGTTAAGTTTAAGAAAATTTCTTACATTTACCAAAACATTTCTGACAAGTAATGAAAATATTGGTAACTTTCAGAAACTTTATTAAAATTGAAAAACAAGTTCATAAAATTTGAGATTGTTTACCAAATGCAATAATTTGTTTCTTAAAATTCAAAATTACTATGACTTTTCATATTTGATTCTCATCCTGCCAGTTAAAATTGTGATCATTGGATGCTTCACTACCAGTGTACGTAAAGAACAAATTTGGATGATCTTCGTCATGTGAAGTCGTGTTTGGAGGCCCTTGGATGAGCGCTTCCGCTGCCTAGCGGAGTCTCCGCAGAGAGGATTGGAGTCATCCACATCCTAGAGCCCGCCTCGCAGAGTTCACTCGTGGCGCTGTTGGTACCGTCGCGGTGCGGTAATCTGGTATTCCGGGTTCGGGACCGAGCTTCAACCACGCTTCCAAGCAACTTCGGCAGTGAAATCGACTACTACCATACAATCTTATCCAAGAATCTTATCCAAAATGCAGGGGAATTTCAGGCAGTTCAATCATTTGATACAACTGCAAATCAAATTTTTCATATAATTCACCTAAACTTTAAGATGGAAGATCAAAGAAACCAAAAGTGCAAGTAGAGATGTGTTCTGCTTCTCGTATCCGTCCGATATGATCAAACTTGGCGAATTTCACTTGCGTTGTGACGCAAGCGTTGCGTTATATGTCTTTTCGAGGGAACGCCCAGATAAGATATTTTGAATAGGAACCCTCGAACTGCGCGCACAGGACCCATGTAGTGTCAGTCAGGCACGTTGTTCTAAATCGTGTGCCTGGCAAAAACACACTCCAAAACAGAGTGTGCATACAGGCATACATTTTAAACTGTGTGCCCTGCCGGTACGTGTGTATCCAGAGCGTACCATTTAATGTGTTTAAAATAACAAGGTAGGTTTACGCCAGACCGCGTCTTGTCGTAACAGGCTTCGCGATGTCTCGCTGCCTGTTCCTCCAATCCACGCCTGGCGTACCTACCTTGGCCTGCGGCGCTAGCCTGCCTGCGGCAGGCAATGGCTCGTCCATTTTCGATTATTTTTTAACTTGTTGAATGCTGGGGGGCTCCGCCCCCCAGACCCCCCTACATTCTAAATAGAGTTGTTTTATCTACAGATAACACGATCTTGACCCTTGTCGCTTTTTTACTTGTCGAGGCTGGGGGGCTCCGCCTCCCAGACCCCCCTTTCTCCAAGCCAGAAGTGACCTATCTGCAGAAAGCTCTATTTTTCGCCGTTTTTTTAGGTGTTTTTCGGCTATTAAAACTGAACCAGTTGAGCTAGGATAGTGAAATTTCGCGTGTGCTGAGCCAAGGACATACCCAAAAAGTGTGCAAAATCTCATTGAGATCGGCCGAGCCGTTCAGGAGGAGTAGTGGGGACACACAGACAAACAGACAGACAGGAAAAACTTTTCAAACCCACTGGAGTAACAGGCTTCGCTATCGCTCAGCCAATAAGGTAAGCGCGTTCCGTTCTTTTCTGGTGTTTCCATTCTGTATTCTTACGTGCCACAGCATGGAATTTTTTGGTGGTGAAATTGAAGTGACGTCAAAGCAACACAAGTATTGGGCCTGAATGCTTTTCCGGAGGTTAGTTTCTTTTACAGGAAAACCCCTTACTGTAGAGAACTACCCCCACACCCACAATGGCCCTAAACGCCTTTCAACACTACACCTCCGAGCTAAAGGCAGAGGACACAGAAGTCACAAGACTGAAACAGTCACTCCAACTCGACTGCGATCAGCTTCGCGCTTATTTAGAAGAACATGGTGTCAGATCTAAAGTTTTTGACCAACGCAACAAAGATTTTAAGGCGACACAATATTCACTCCTCCAGTCTATCCTGGACCAGCTGAAACAAGAGTTCTCTCAAAAATGAGTCTGCTCGTGAACCGTTCGAACTACGCCCTGTGATGACCTCATTCACTGGGGTCACCCCATCGTAGAAAATAAATATGCAAGTACGCAATACGCAAATAGCCTAAAGTCTTCATGACCCTTCTTAATCCCAAGTACGTACTTACAGCAGCTCGGCGCTCCGGCCCGCAACGGCGACCTCACTGCGTCACACCGCCCCAGCTGCGAGGATGAGGGGGGAGATCGATTTTGACGGCGCCGAAAATCCAGTCAACTGCAACGACAGCGCCACGGCGGCGTCGCAGGGTGAATTCGCGATTGTCGCGGCGCGAGAAGGTCCGGCCGTGACCGTCCCAGGCAGACGCTGAAGGCCTACTGCGTACTGGACTGGAGGAGGGACGAGGAGACGAAACATCAGCACATTCCATCGAGGCCGCGCCGAGCGTCCTGTGCAACTGCAATGTCAGCAGTCTGCTCTCTCTCCCTCTCTCTCTCCTATTCCTACTTTCATTTTATTTTTTTGTAATTACTTGCAATAAGCCTGTACCTGATTTGTACCTGAACCTGAGAGCGGTGCCGTACTCTCGTGGGACTCTTGAGTCCTCTTGTACTGTACCTAACAAGGTAAGTTTACGCCAGACCGCGTCTTGTCGTAACAGGCTTCGCGATGTCTCGCTGCCTGTTCCTCCAATCCGCGCCTGGCGTACCTACCTTGGCCTGCGGCGCTAGCCTGCCTTCGGCAGGCAATGGCTTGTACATCGTCGGTTACTTCCAACTTAATGCATGCTGCCAGACCCCCCCTTCATTCTGGACCCCTTGTAACTTTTTAACTTGTCGGGGCTGGGGGGCTCCGCCCCCCAGACCCCCCTGCTTTAAGACAGAAGTGATCTGCCTGCAGAAAACTCGATTTTTCGCCGTTTTTCAGGTGTTTTTCGGCTACAAAAACTAAACCAGTTGAGCTAGGATAGTGAAATTTCGCGTGTGCCGAGCCAAGGACATGCCTAAAAAGTGTGCAAAATCTCACCGAGATCGGCCGAGCCGTTCAGGAGGAGTAGTGCGGACACACACACAGACAGACGGACAGACAGACAGGAAAAACTTTTCAACCCCATTGGAGTAACAGGCTTCGCTATCGCTCAGCCAAAAATCAATCAATGAGTCTCTCTCCCTCCCTCTCTTTCTCTCCCTCTCCCCCCCTCCCTCTCTCTCTCGCCCTCCCTCTCTCTCTCTCTCTCGCCCTCCCTCTCTCTCTCTCTCACACTCACTCTCCGAATGAGTCTCTCAATAATCTTGTGTGGCTGCACTGTCCAAAGACAAAATACTTTGGGAAGAAGAGTGTAGACATTGCAGCAGCTGAAGCAACAATTTTATTGGCTGAGCGATAGCAAAGCTCGTTACTCCAGTGGGGTTAAACAAGCTAGGGCCCGCCCTTCCGTCGAACCGAATTGCCAGCTCCGCTTCGCTGCGCCGGCAACTCGGTTCGACAGGGGGCCGGCCCAGCTTGGCCTGCCGGCGGCCTTTTCTCGGGCCTTCGGCCCTCGCATCAGACCCAACTTGGCCAGTCGAAGGCCCGGGCCTTCGGCCCGCTCGCATCACACACACCGTGAGCGGGTAAAGCAAAGTTATCGATGTACCATCGTGACTTAGGCCCGCCCTTCTATTCACAATATGCATAGTCCTTACACTTTTTACTCCAACTGTCCTTAGAATATGCCCATTTCGTTTGTCTCTTCGCCCTCATTCCGAAAATACCCATATTTGCCATGCCACTGCAACTCCTTGCAATAGAGGCACAGCAGGAGCGAAAAACGAGTCCGTCGCACTTTTTCCCATAACTCATGAAGGCGGGCTCCTGGACCCCCCTTCTGACCCCTCGTTGAAGAGGTCTTGCCAAGACCTATCCAAAATTTAAGTAAAAATTTTCAGTCGGTCGATCCCCTTTTTACAAGATCCTGATGTGACTAATAGACGAAGTCGGGCTCCTGGACCCCCTTTCCGACCCCTCGTTGAAAAGGTCTTGCTGAGACCAATCGAAATCTGCAATAATTTTTTTTAGTCGGTCGACCCCCTTTTTTGAAGATCCTGATCTCGGCAACTTGTAAAAGCGGCCGATGGGGTCGGGACCAGGTCCATTCATCTTGTCTCGTCGCCCCGATTCCAAAAATACCCCTATGTGCCCTGCTAGCACCAATAATGGCGGAAATCCCCCTCCCGCTCATGTAAACCATGATGCACCTGCAGCAGCCCTTGTGCGACCCGGACGGGATTTGCACCACCGGATTATTTGTTTGGACGGTACTCCTGAAGTACCCTCCAAATCTGGTTACTCTAGCTCAACTCCTTCCTTGCACACAGACGCCAACAACAACAACAACAACAACACACAGACACAAAGGCAAATGCATAGGCCCTCCCCCTATTTTTTGAATAGAAGGGCGGGCCAAAAACTTTTTCTGTCTGCGTGTGTGTATGCGTTTGTGTGTGTGCGCACTACTCCTCCTCAACGGCTCGGCCGATCTGCCTGAGATTTTGCAGGGTCATTAGGTGTGTCCTTGGCTCGCCACACACCAAAATTCAGCTTTCTATCTCAATCGATTCGGTCATATTAGCCAAAATACACTTAAAAAACGGCAGAAAAAAGACAACTTTTTGGGCACTTTCAACTTTTTGTCAAGTTTCATGTCGTTGCGTATGTTTTTGAGGCTGCTGATGACGAAAATAGAATCCATTCGGACCCCGACTGAAAGTTAAGTCCCAAGTAGTGTAGATTTTGATGACCAAATTCTTTTTTTCTTTTTTTTTTTTTGGGGGGGGGGGGGGAAATCACACCTATTTCTACGGTCTGCCTAGGGAAGCAGCCTGCCGAAGGCAGGTTAGCGTCGCAGGCCAAGGCAGGTGTATTCGCCAGGCGTGGATTGTCAAAACAGGCGCAGCATCGCGAAGCCTGTTACAAGACACGGTCTGGCGTACACCTACCTTGTTTAATGATGGATGCCGGGGCAAAGTTAGAGTCCTTGAACGAATGGGAATAGATGCAGGACCGTGGTTCATCAAGTGGGCTATCAAGGAAGACAATGCTCGTGTGACTCAAGCTGATCAGCGAGCCCTGGAAACGACCACAGAAGCCCGGATTGCCAAGAAGAAGGCAAGGGAAGAAAGAGAAAAGGAAATGGAAGATGATTCCTATAAACCAGGAGGGTATTAGAGCGTTAATTATATTTAGTTCTGTGATAATAGGAAATTGAGGGGCTCCGACTGTGTCTTGGTTTTGGTTCTGCATGAAGTTTGCACTCTTGTAATTGTATGAAACAAAATTAACATGCCTAACTTTTATTTTCTTATCAATATACAATCTGCGTTCCTTACTTGTGTGTGCACTTGCACACACTGCACTTGTGTGTGCTAGTTTTTTTTCTTTCGCAAATTTTTAAAAGTAAGGATTTTATTTCTGCATTTTACTGCTGATGAAGTATTTGTTGTATTGTTTTCTATAAGTTTCTACTCTTATGTTAACATAAAGGTGCAAACTGAATTGCCATTCTATTTTAAGCGATGGACCTGCCTAATCAAGCCAGTGCGTTTTCCGATCTATAGTCCCAAAGCTATGCCACAGGTGGCGCCACGTGTTTCGAAATTCGGCGGAATTTCCCCTAAACACTTGTTCAGTCTGATGAAATCCACCGTGTATGTCAGTCCCTTTGACGATGGATGTCATATGCCAAGTGTGTGGCGTGAAATTACCCAGCATTCACCTCAACCCTGGAGAAATTTCGTGGCTTTCTAAAACCATCACCATTCAATTAGTTTGAGTGTTCCGAGTGTGCCAATTACTCAACTAAATTTGCTTTGAAGAGGCATTTGAAGAGCGTTCATAATATTAGCCATGAGGAGAAGAAGCAATTCAAGTGTGACGGATGGGGCAGTCTCGATTAGTGCCGAAGGGCCGGCCCCGCTGCCCAGTCGCCCAGCATGCATCTCGGTGGCGCTGACCTATCATGAACCCCCCCCCCCCTTCAAAATACGAGGGTAGGATCCGCATGCCTCGAACATGTTAGTATGATTATGACTTCTTTTCATTCTTTTCAATTATGTTTTTAAAGTGATATTTCCTTTTTCAAAGATTGGTAAACCAAGTACATTTTTTGTAAGTCAGCTTAGACCTAACACTAGTTTACAAGTTAGAGTGTTTTTTTTGGTCGTTATAATTTCTTCAAGTTCGAGTGTTTTTTTTTCTTTGTCGTTATAATTTCTTCAACAAACAGGAGTAACGGGCTTTAATTGCTGTCACGTTAACTTTACAATCTTATATTGAATTATTCGCGCGAGTGTATATAGTAGCGAATTGTCATCAATACTGTCAAATTTTGCGCATGCTGAGGGCTTTGCCAGCGAGACGTCTAGGTGTCTGTCTCCGCATCAAACTGGAAGAGGATGACCAAGAACGTGGCGAAAGAGCCAACCACCTGTATGTTTCAAAGAAAAATTGAACTTCAATTTTGTTTCCCTTTGGTAACGCTGTATTCATAACTAGTGCACATACTCACGGCACTCATTGTCGGCAGGTCAAAGTACAGCAGGTCAAACACCTCGCTCCGGTTGTCCTGCATCTGAGCCTGGTGAAAAAGCCCGTTCACCTGTGCAGCAAGAAAGACGGTACTGGCGCGCAAGGAAAGATGCGCTATCCAGACAAAAGTCAGTACCTTGAAATATCTTTTAATTTTCGAGGTTACTGACAAAACATTTCGATAGAATTCGATGGCGAATTACTAGTGGCTAACTTCGTAACTCCCAACTTCCTACTGAGAAATGCCGTGCAGTCAACACTGACCTAATTCTCAGTACTTTACGACACAAAATCTGTCATAATACAGAAAAATTAGTTTGAAATAAGAAAGTGGTCAAAAGTTACGGAACTCTCCACCATAGATTGCTACCTTCGCTGCGCAGTCATGATACTAAGCTTTTTGTTCGTATTACGAAGAAAAAGCTCAGTAGGATACTGAGAGTGTAGGAGAATATAACAAAATAACAAATATTGTTATGATTGTGGGCTGAAAAGGACTCGAGAACATACTATCATGTTCTCATTGACACTCTAAAAAGCCTACGAAGGAAGCATCTGCTTATGAAGCATCACTAAGAAATGCTTCGTACTACGAAGGATATTGCTGTATAATGCGCACTCTCCGACACTCCACGGACATTTTTTGCAGTAAACCTACAGTTTAATTATTTTTTCTGCAATTGTAGTCCTTTTGATTGTAACTACAGAAAAAATAATCAGCAACCTTACAGAAAAGTGGTCTGTTGATAATATTTTCTGCAACTACAGTTATGATCAAGCAGAAAAAAATTACTGTTCCATTCTAGTAAAAATGATCTATAAATGTAGGCAAAATGTTCTCTACATACAGATAATATATACAAGAATTAACAGAAAAGATTTTAAAGAGTCAGAATAGCTTTTTGGATGTTTCCGCTAAATTCAACCATCTCTTAAAAGCCGCTTACATTGAGTCCTTTATTGACTTGTCGAAGCTAAGAATGTTTTGTAGGATCACTTTGACTAAGCGCATTACCTTCCAATCAGCTTTGTTTGAACGGAGAAAAATTTCACTGAAAATATTTACTGAAGTTCACAAAGTAGTCATCGACAAATTGTTTATGAGCACAAACTTATCTTCTACATTTGCAGAAAATAAATTCTTTGATTATAAACAAATTTGTCATCATTTCTACTGACATGGTAAATTTTCTGTAAAAGTAAAAGATTGTCTATAATTACCAAATTTATTACCGCTAATTTATCTGTATCTCATGTAAAATTTATTCGATATGTTATTGAAAATATTTACTATATCATAGTAACGCTCTAAAATCAGTAAGCCGTAGAGTAAATTTTCTACAATATAGAAAAAATAATCAGTGAAGGTCTGAGAGTGCGAAACATCTAGTGGATTTTACAATGTATTCATTTTCTTAGAATTAAGAAGTGATTAGGAGGAGTTTAAGGGGGGAGACTCGTCTTTAACACCATAATTTTAGCAAATTTCAGGCTTACATGAAAACTATTTCCAATAGATTTGAGGGTCAGTGGGGTTTTCCAATAAAAAGCTGGTTTTTTAAGGTTCATTTTGGAAAAAAAAGTTTGACTCTAGGCCTCATAACCTAGGATCTGTAATCTTTCTGCCAAACCTCGAAAATACGACAAAAATTCACTGCGCGAATGATTTTTGGAGAATGCGGCATCATATCATAAATGTCTTTGTTGCTCCTTCAAAAGGACTCCCAGCACTCTAGATTGAACTAGTATAATTGAAATAGGTGGTTCCTAAGTGCCTGAAACTTACATTTGAAGGTGTACGAAAGAAAGCATTCAAATTTAAGCATTTCAATAACCGTTTTCGGCCACTTCCGCTTGTCCGATTGAAGATATCCTAGTTCAGACTGACGGCCTTATGGAGGCGAAACATTGGAAAAATTATGAAGTCAATACAATCAACGGTCTGGCTTAAATCGTGCGCGCAAGACCCAAAATATTGCAATTGAGTAAAATGGCTTCAAAGTTTGAACGGTCTAACCTATCCTGTGGAAAATAAATTACAAAATGTCGTCCTTTGGCCAAACGGTTTCGAATTTCAAAACCAGCCAGCCACCCAATTCAAGGGTTTGACACAAAGAATTCAAAAAACTCAAAAACAAAAATCTGATTTTTCGAAGGAGAATGCTCCCCCCTTAATAGGGTGGTCCACTTTTTTTAAAAGTTTCAAAAATAGAGGAGCGCCGTCCAGATTCTGAAAGTAGGTGTAAAATCATGAATTTTGATTCAAATATGATAAGATTTGGACCATTCTTAGGGGTCCATCAACGCGCCTGAACTTTAAAGAAAAGTTGAAAATGTAGCGGTATACTAAAATCGATGCTGTTACGAGAGTCTTTGTCCGATTTTCGATTGCAAAACGGCGATCTTTTCAGAAAAGTGCGCTCTACTTGATGATGTATATAAAATGACGATCCGACGCATTGCCTATTTTCCAGGGGCGTACAATCCCGTTTTTAGCCTCTAAATCCAACATGTTCTTGCGTTTTGAAGGTGTTTGAGTCGTCCGATCGAATTTTTTGGGTCACCATTCGACGCGCCTGATCAAAACCCTTGGGAAAATGTCTCAGGCGTCAAAATCGGTTGGTTTGCCTACTGTACAGGAGCAAAAAACCACTGAAATTCGCTTAAAAATTGCTTTTTCGGGATACGAAATATCCTGTTTGGCATTGGGTCGGATTTCTTGTGGTGCCATTTGTCGCGCCTGGTCAAAAACTTTCGATTACCGTTTCGAGCGCCTGAATCCAGAGGGTCGCGTACCCTACAGACGAATTTTTCGACATTCGACATTTTTTGCTTGTAGGGTCGGCAATCCACCGGCTTTGTACACCCAGGACGGTAATTGGAAGTTTTTGACCAGGCGCGACAAATGGCACCACAAGAAATCCGACCCAATGCCAAACAGGATATTTCGTATCCCGAAAAAGCAATTTTTAAGCGAATTTCAGTGGTTTTTTGCTCCTGTACAGTAGGCAAACCAACCGATTTTGACGCCTGAGACATTTTTCGAAAGGTTTTGATCAGGCGCGTCGAATTGTGACCCACAAAATCCGATCGGACGACTCAAACACCTTCAAAACGAAAGAACATGTTGGATTTAGAGGCTAACAAGCTAGGGCCCGCCCTTCCGTCGAACCGAGTTGCCAGCTCCGCTTCGCTGCGCCGGCAACTCGGTTCGACAGGGGGCCGGCCCAGCTTGGCCTGCCGGCGGCCTTTTCTCGGGCCTTCGGCCCTCGCATCAGACCCAACTTGGCCAGTCAAAGGGCCCCGGGGCCCTTCGGCCCGCTCGCATCACACACCCGTGAGCGGGTAAACAAAGTTATCGATGTACCATCGTGACTTGGGCCCCGCCCTTCTATTCAAAATATGCATAGTCCTTACACTTTTTACTCCAACTGTCCTTAGAATATGCCCATTTCGTTTGTCTCTTCGCCCTCATTCCGAAAATACCCATATTTGCCATGCTACTGCAACTCCTTGCAATAGAGGCACAGCACACTGTGCAAGTCTGAAAATCACTTTTGAGAATGGGTGCGAAAAGGATCAAAAGTGGTGGAAAGAGGGACCATAAATGAGCAGTTCCGCGCTGATAAGTGCGACCATGCGACCATTTGTCAGAATGAGTGCGAGAGCGGCCAGTTTTGTCATCCGTGGGCGCTTTCGGCAGAGTTGGCGAGGACGCGCCAAGAAATGAGCGCGCGGCGCTCAGAAATGAGCACGTTCGGTGTCACTCCAGACTCCCCCCCCACCCCTCGTGCTCCTCCTTCGCCAGGCGGGCGCGCTCGTAGTGATCGGTGGCGCGGGGCTCTGTACTCAGCGTGCCTCCGTGGCACAGTCGGCAGCGTAGCAGGTAGCTAATCCGGCGTCGAGGGGTCTGGTCCCGCTCGGCCATTGTTTTGGCCCGACTACCTGGACCCCAGAATGCGAGCAACGCGCTCATTTTTGTGCGCCGCGCGCTCATTTCTTGGCGCGTCCTCGCCAACTTTTGCACCAAGAAATGGACACGGGCGCGCTGATTCTGGAAAGACGATGCGGGCGCGCTCATTCCGAATGTGCGCGCAGCTCGCATTCTGGTTCAGCGCGTAGGCTCGCATATAATGCGACTCGGAGCTTTACCGTGCAGGAGCGCAAAACGAGTCCGTCGCACTTTTTCCCATAACTCATGAAGGCGGGCTCCTGGACCCCCTTCCGACCCCTCGTTGAAGAGGTCTTGCCAAGACCTATCTAAAACTTAAGTAAAAATTTTCAGTCGGTCGACCCCCTTTTATCAAGATCCTGATGTGACTAATAGACGAAGTCGGGCTCCTGGACCCCCTTTCCGACCCCACGTTGAAAAGGTCTTGCCGAGACCAATCGAAATCTGCAATAAATTTTTTTAGTCGGTCGACTCCCTTTTTTGAAGATCCTGATCCGGCCAACTTGTAAAAGCGGCCGATGGGGTCGTGACCAGGTCCATTCATCTTGTCTCGTCGCCCCGATTCCCAAAATACTCTAATGTGCCCTGCTAGCACCAATAATGGCGGAAATCCCCCTCCCGCTCATGTAAACCATGATGCACCTGCAGCAGCCCTTGTGCGACCCGGACGGGATTTGCACCGCCGAATTATTTGTTTGGACGGTACTCCTGAAGTACCCTCCAAATCTGGTAACTCTAGCTCAACTCCTTCCTTGTACACAGGCGCCAACAACGACAACAACACACAGACACAAAGGCAAATGCATAGCCCCCCCCCTATTTTTTGAATAGAAGGGCGGGCAAAAAATTTTTAGTCGGTCGGTCCCCTTTTTTGAAGAGTGAGTGGATTTTGTTAAATTTAGGGCTATTTAATCGTTTTGAGGATGTTGCCGGTGACGGGGACCCGATTGCGGCACAGTTTCGGAAATGTCTCGACCAGACCTACCGATGGGGCGAATAAAAATTTTTAGTCGGTCGGTCCCCTTTTTTGAAGATTGAGTGGATTTTGTTAAATTTAGGGCTATTTAATCGTGTTGTGGATGTTGCCGGTGACGGGGACCCGATTGCGGCACAGTTTCGGAAATGTCTCGACTAGACCTACCGATGGGGCGAATAAAAATTTTTAGTCGGTCGGTCCCCTTTTTTGAAGATTGAGTGGATTTTGTTAAATTTAGGGCTATTTGATCGTGTTGAGGATGTTGCCGGTGACGGGGACCCGATTGCGGCACAGTTTCGGAAATGTCTCGACCAGACCTACCGATGGGGCGAATAAAAATTTTTAGTCGGTCGGTCCCCTTTTTTGAAGATTGAGTGGATTTTGTTAAATTTAGGGCTATTTAATCGTGTTGAGGATGTTGCCGGTGACGGACACCCGATTGCGGCACAGTTTCGGAAATGTCTCGACCAGACCTACCGATGGGGCGAATAAAAATTTTTAGTCGGTCGGTCCCCTTTTTTGAAGATTGAGTAGGTTTGCTCGGAAACGGTGAGGAATTTGGTCCCCTTTTTTGAAGATAAAGTAGGTTTGCTCGGAAACGGTGAGGAATTTTCAACTTTTGGGATTTTTTCCAATTTTCCCAGAAAAATCCTGTGTCTGAAATCACGGAAAATCCTGGGTCTCAAATCACGGAAAGTTCTGGCCAGAAGTACGAGATGCTCCCCTTAGGCCCCCCCCCTTTTCCTTTAATTAAATAATAGGATAAATGATAAATATGATAAACCAATTTGTGTCTGTGAATTAAATGTGATTTTGATTTTGATATGAATTAAATCTGATTGTTGTTGCGCTGTGTACAAGTGAAGGATGGTTGAGTCTACACTAGAGTAACCAGATTCTGCAGAAGATACTCGAGAGAGTACCGTCCAAACAAATATCCGCTGGTGCAAACCCGGGTCCGACGGTCTCATTCTCAACTGGACAGTCTTCTGCTAGTCGCATCACGAGTTACAGAAAGATCGCGCAAGTTAGGGGATCCGTCCGAGTTATCCGTCGCTCAGCCCAGGTGACATAGGAGTCACTTTTGCGCATGCGCCGCCGGCGCTGGAGTCGAGATTTGCTGGACGGCTGGTCTCACGCCCCATGAGCCAACCATTTTCATCGGACCAGAGTCAGGATCACTTTTCAAAAAAAGGTCGACACGAACTTTAACAGAAACATTTATTGCAGATTTATTGGTCTCTTACATTTATACTTTAAATAACAGAGGTCGGAAAGGGGGTCCAGGAGCCCGACTTCGTCTATTAGTCAAAATCAGGATCTTGAAAAAAGGGGGTCGACCGACTGAAAAATTTTACTTAAGTTTTGGATAGGTCTTGGAAAGACCTCTTCAACGAGGGGTCGGAAGGGAGGTCCAGGAGCCCCGCCTTCATGATTTATGGGAAAAAGTGCGACGGACTCGTTTTGCGCTCCTGCTGTGCCTCTATTGCAAGGAGTTGCAGTAGCATGGCAAATATGGGTATTTTGGGAAGGGAAAGGGGCGAAGAGACAAAGGGAAATGGGCATATTCTAAGGACAGTGGAGTAAAAAGTGTAAGGACTATTGCATATTGTGAATAGAAGGGCGGGCCTAAGTCACGATGGTACATCGATAACTTTGCTTTACCCGCTCACGGTGTGTGTGATGCGAGCGGGCCAAAGGGCCCCGGGCCTTCGACTGTCCAAGTTGGGTCTGATGCGAGGGCCGAAGGCCCGAGAAAAGGCCGCCGGCAGGCCAAGCGGGGCCCGGGCCCCTCTGTCGAACCGAGTTGCCGGCGCAGCGAAGCGGAGCTGGCAACTCGGTTCGACGGAAGGGCGGGCCCTAGCTTTTTCCACAGTGTAGCACCCCTTATGGCGGAAATCCCCCTCCCGCTCATGAAAACCCATGATGCACCTGCAGCAGCCCTTGTGTGACCCGGACGGGATTTGCCCACCGGATTATTTGTTGGGACGGTACCCTGAAGTCCCTCCAAATCTGGTTACTCTAGCTCAACTCCTTCCTTGTACACAGACGCCAAACCCACAACAACGACGACAACAAAACACAGACACAAAGGCAAAAGCATAGGCCCCCCCCCTATTTTTTGAAAAAAGGGCGGGCCAAAAACTTCAGACAAAAAATTTTGAAATTTCAGTAATACTTTTTTTAAAAGTGTACCGAACCTGTAGTACCCTTCTTAGGCTTGAGCACAAATTTGAAGTTTGGACACCGCATGCAGAGGATGTACCCAACAAACTGGCCCGTAGCCTTCTCATTTACTAAGCGGAAAACATTCCACGCAGAGGACCCGTTCGGCGCCACACATGATTCTGTTCCACAGTCACCACTGACCAGCTTGGCGGTGACGGTCGTGGAGTCAACATCAATTACCGCGTCCGCGGCCGCCGCCATGGTGTTCGGTTCGCCGCGTGATTCGGGTTTCCAATTGGCTTCAAAGACTTAAAAAAGCTTTTCGGAGAGTGTTGGTCTTGGGTGCCTTACTTGAATCTGGCGATAAGAGCTCGTGCGCCATAAAAATAGGGATTTTTGATAAAAGTGAAGCATTCTGGAATTTGACATTAGAACCGCTCCTGCGCCGTATTATTAAAAACTGTGAAACGCAATCAATGTAAACTAGTTTAAATTTCGATTTCGAAGACAAAACACTTAAAACGTTTCTCAGTATCTGCCATTTAACGTGGTCCAAATTACCCTGTAAAGTTGCAATTTTTCACCTTCTACCTAAGTCATCAACAACTCGATTGTTTCGCCAGACGGAGTCTCCGGTGGTCGTGGACTTAGCACTTTCCGACTTTCAGCCCCCCAAAAAACGTTTTAAGGGACTCTGTTAAAAACGCGTTTCAGGAGGTGCTGATCAAAACTAGATAGTACTCCAGAAATATTTTTCGGTCACAAACCATCTTAGGCTCATATTTCACAAACCGTTAGAGATAGAGCAAAATGTCCTGAGAACAACTTGTCAGAAATCAAATTTTGAAGAAAAAAGTCTTTATGCAAATTGCTGTCAGATGCACCGATCAATGAGATCTCATTCGATTGAACATTCAGCAGTTGTCAAAGTTGCGAGCACTGCAGCGCCCAAACCATACCCATACCCTCGGTAACTCGAGCCGCTTATTTTTAGGTAGTTGTCTAAGGAATGTTTTCTCGCCTAGAACGGGTCCAGTTTGGATTCCGGGATGGGGAGAAAATTGAAGGTTGTAAAACACTAAAAAAGGCATTTTTTGGCTTTGAGTGCGTTTTTATCAACGAAGGACTGCTTTAAGGTCGATTCTGCGTGCAGATTCGGATTCCCCACTCAATTTTACATTCGAGTACCAATTTTCAGACCTCAGGACCGAAAAGAAAAGAATTCCGGAGCATGTCGGTAAAAAAGTGCAATTTGGTCATAAACGACTAAAGCAAAATAGCCAAAAATTTTGATTGCTCACAGTTCCCATACTAACTGACCTAGAGGGCTGAAATTTTGTGGGGATGTTCACCTATGGGTAGGTAACATTTGAGTCAAAAATGAGCAAAATCGCCAAAGGTCAACTTCGACCACTGTCAATCGGCTCTGGAATGCCCCAACAACTTTATTTCAATTAAGTAGGAAAAGTTACATTTGTTTTATTACGGTTAGATTGAATTTGTTGAAGTGAGCACAAAGAGTGTCGCAGAACAGAACACTGATCGATTTCGTTGCCGTAGACATCCCGGCCTCGAAAAAACCTCTGAATGTCCTAGTGCCACCACTCCAAGTCGAGATCCCCCCTTTCGGGAGGCCCTGCAGCACCACCCGTCTCTCGTTCACTCGATAGCCGTTCTTCAAAATCTCTTCTGGGTTTGCTGTCTACAGACAGTTTTTCGGGAGCTGCAAGGGAGGCTGCACTGCAGGAAATAACCACAGCAAAAGTACACAAATTTCTGGCAAATTTTTTATTATACTTTTCAAGTACAACAATTGTTGTACAAAGCACAATGGAAGCGGCATGTCGAGTGCTGTGCAGTCCAGGGCTCGTTGTGGTTTGTACAGTTCTCGTTGTACTTTCTACAATCCCTGTTGTACTTTTGTTGTACTATCCACACTTTTTCTTGCAGTGTGCATGTATACCAATGGAGACGACATGGACTTTGCGAAGTGTTCGGCGCACGAACAAACGAGGGTACAGCACGAACCAGACAGACTTTAAACCGTCTGTAGCGTAAATGTCACACACTTTGAAAAACCAACGTCAACGTGCAAAACAATGAAACACACGCCGTGTCTCCGTATGCATAGATTCCTGCCAATTAAAACACAAAACAAAATTTGATTTTACTTCTTACTTTACTTCCATGTCAGTGGCACAATATCGAGGTCCTATTGAAAAGATCTTATACAGGGTGAGTTTTCTCAATGTGTCAATAATTTGTGGGGAGCTAGGGCACCCCGAGGGGATCATTTTTCGCCAATGAACTAGTGGGCGCAAACGTCTCGGTACGGAGATAATTGGCGTTTTGTAATTGGCTTTCCCGCCGCCGAGCTAGGCAGACCATAGCGCCTGCCCGCGTCGCGGGCTGCCTACCTTACCGGCGCGCCGCAGCCAGAGCGCACCGAAGCCGAAGCGCTCGGCCGAGCGCCGCCGTGCCGGGAGAGCGCGCTGGCTGGTGCCAGGCGCGCTTCCACGCCTCGCCGCTAGAGCGCGCCGTGTTGACTGATGCTGACGCTGTCTTCGCTGACAGCAGAAAACACCCCTGAGGCGCTGACCGAACCAGGCAGTGCAGCACGAGTTGGTTCAGCACAAAACGATGGGTCCTACAGACAAAATGCGATCTCCAAACGACGCGCAAACAAAGTTCGATCTCCAATGTCCCGCTAAACAAAGTTCGATATGCTCAAATACGGGGCACGCGAATCTATTTTCAAGTAGCCATATTAAATGATTTTATTTCGTTCTGTTGCTAGCTTTTACACCTATGTTTAGGTAATGCGTTAATCTTTTTAGCACAGCAACTGTTTCCGCAAAATAATTTGGCATCGCGCTAAAAAAGACTATTTAAGCAGAGCAACATAACCTCAAATCTGGGCAGTCCCGTGGAGATCGAACTTTGTTTGTCCGGACTTTGGAGATCGCACTTTGTTTGCGCGTCGTTTGGAGATCGCACTTTGTCAGTAGGACCCATCGAAAACGTAATGACAACATGGATGGGTTTGCGAACGAGGAGCTTGTAGACATGCACCTGGCGTACGGCACGGCGGGTGGCGCGGATGCGCGCCCTGACACCAGCGCGCTCTCACGGCGCGGCGGCGCTCGGCCGAGCGCTTCGGCTTCGGTGCGCTCTGGCTGCGGCGCGCCGGTAAGGTAGGCAGCCCGCGACGCGGGCAGGCGCTATGGTCTGCCTAGCTCGGCGGCGGGAAAGCCAATTACAAAACGCCAATTATCTCCGTACCGAGACGTTTGCGCCCACTAGTTCATTGGCGAAAAATGATCCCCTCGGGGTGCCCTAGCTCCCCACAAATTATTGACACATTGAGAAAACTCACCCTGTATGGGCGTCCCCCCCCCCTAGAGAATATTATCTTAAACGCAGGCAAATTTCATTCTATTGGATCATTTGGGATAGTTATGAGAGTGAGCGGAATATACTTCTACATAAACTTATAGTTTTTTTGATCTTAAATCTTCAGATTTACGTGAAATTAATTACAAATTATATTGATATGTAGCTGTATCAAATGATCAAACTAAGTGAAATTCGCCTGCGTTGAAGATAAGATTCTCTTGGGGAGAACGCCCAGATAAGATCTTTGAATAGGAGCCCTCGATATATTTGTACCGTGGCGACACAATTTAGTGCACGGAAATTTTTGGAACAACTTTGCAGGTGGAACATCAAAATCGTACAGATTTGTGCAAAAGACACGTGCTGAAAATAGTGTGAGACCGCGTATGAAACATCGTACGAAGGAAGTTAGTGTGGGCTTTCACAAAAACAATTCAATATGTTTTTCAAACTCAAGTGGGTCTACGTTAAAAACCTGTGTTAGTTTGACAAAATAACGGTGCAAACCAAACGAAGGTCGTGAATGTTTTCTGAACTGGTGCGTCGACACGTGAACAACTTAGTTTCACCTACGTACAATCTTGGTTTTCTTATTTCTACAAGTCGGTGGTTTTTGAAAGTAAATTTGACCAGGTGAACTCATTTACTTCCGACTGTTGAGTTCCTCGGTGATTCGTTGCAACTAACCGGCCGCGCCTGACCGGCCCCTCTGCTCTGCAAACTTTAGTGTGGACATAGTACACTCTTATTAGAGCATGCTTCCAAGTACACTCTTATTTGCAGCATACTTGCTAGGCACACGCTAAAATAGAGTGTGCCTGGCAAGTACACGCTAAATTAGTGGGTACCTTGCAAGTACACGCTAAAATACGCTCGATCAGTCCTATCTAAAAGCATGGGCCAGTTTAAGTGTACATGCCATGTACACTCTCATTTAGCGTGTACATGCAATGTAGACTCTATTTTAGCGTGTGCCTAGCAAGTATGCTGTAAATAAGAGTGTACTTAAAAGCATGCTCTAATAAAAGTGTACTATGTACACTCTTCAGTTTGCAGAGTGCCTCCGAAACACTAGAAGCTCGCCGACGAAGACCGCCGTCGCTGCCGGCCAGCAGCAAGAGGCACACCTGGGGCTGGGCCATGGTCAGGGCCGATACCCGCAGAAGCAAATGGACCCCACGTTGTCCTGAAGTCCTTTCCTGCTGGCGACACCTTCTTGGCCAGAAGTAGGCTGCAGATCAACTGTACAGGTGCACGCAGCAGGGACGTGCCTTTTAGTTCGCCCAGCTGCAGATACCGACGAGATGACTCTGTCACTGCCATGGCAGCTTCTCGGTTCACCACGTCGTTTGCACTGAATCCCAGTGAAGTAAACGGGTTGACATGTTGGGAAACAGGCTGTCGTTATTCAGCCCCATTCCAGTTTGAACAGAAGTGGTCAGAGTTGATTCAGCCAGTTCGACGCGTCCTAACTTTTTGTGTCAATGCAGAACTATCCTAACTGCACATCACGTGAAACGCGGTGTTTTCTCAAAGTCCGTGACGCTAACATTCTTAATAAAATTACTAGCCGAAGGGTTCGAACCCTTCGTTACAAAGTTTCGTCCTTATGTAAATACGTGGACATTGTATTTCAGTTATATTGAGATTCTCTGATTAGCAGTGAAGATGCTTCATGAACACCTTTAGGTACCTCTGTAGTTAGGATAGTTCTACATCTGCACTGACGGTTAAGATTGTCTTTGATCTGCTCTGACAGTTGGGACTATGAACACTTTGAGGTACCTCTGTAGTTAGGATAGTTCTACATCTGCACTGACGGTTAAGATTGTCTTTGATCTGCTCCGACAGTTGGGATTATGAACACTTTTAGGTACCTCTGTAGTTAGGATAGTTCTACATCTGCACTGACGGTTAAGATTGTCTTGGATCTGCTCTGACAGTTAGGATTATTCTATTAGGACGCGTCGAGTTCTTCTATACTTTGGATGCCACTTGAGGCACATTTGACGAAGAGCTGGGACAGGTGTTTCCTGGTGTAGGCGGCCGACAGGACGACGCAGACAAGTAGCCAGCTGCCCATCAACCGGCGACCCAGCCTGCGCCTCGAGAGGGCGAAAAGTCTTTCAAAGTTCTTATCTTGGCCACGGCCTTGATGGTATCCACGTGCCGGGAGGCAACAATGGTTGGCGCGGCTCGTGGAAAAATAGAGCGGAAGGTCTTCTAAGAGAGCCCCGGCAGGGACCCGTAGCTCCACAACACGTGTCCCAACACATAGTTTGGCAAGGGGCGCCAGTCAAGAGTGTTATTGCGTCAAGCTTTTCAACTCTTATCTTGACTGCTGAAGGGAGAGAAACATCAGACAAGCGCTGGAGGGAGGCACTTTGTCAATGACGTCACTGTAATTGGCCACAGTAAGTAGGGGGCTACCGCCATAGCTAGAGCTTAAATGCTGGAGCTACGAAAAAGCCGCGTGTGCGCAGTTATCCAACGGACTTTTTCAATCGAGAAAATTTTAAAAGCCACGTCTCTACAAAGGCAACGCTCTAAGGAGCGCACTTTCGCTTAACAAAATTTGAACCGCACTAGTTTGCTGTTCATCAAAAAGATTGTGTCACATTTATACTTCGGGCGAAAGTATGGTTTTTCACGACACGATGCATTTAGAGTCGTTGAGAGGCTTGCAGGGAGGCGAAGCAGCGGTTGCCCTGCAGCCGAAACACTAGCAGCTCCCCGACGAAGGCCAGTGTAGCGGTGAGAAGGCCGCCGGCCAGGATCACGAAGCCAACCCGGAGCTGGTCCAGCCGCAGGGGAGAGGCACTGGGAGCCCGGCGTGCCATCTCCTTCTCAATGACGTACTGACTGGTGTCCCTGACGTTCTCGAATCGATTGACTACGAGAGGATGGAGACCGGCAGCACGGAATCGGCCCAAGGTCACTCGAACGTTTCTTCCTGTGGGAGAGCCCTTCTTCGCCAGAAAGTCACTTACAAGGAAATCCCCCGGCAGGGCCAACTTGTGTATACCTGATAAAGCTTCCAGTTGCGGAACGAGGAATGGAAGACAACGTTCTACCAGCACGAGGGCGGCGCTTCTGTTTTCCACGGCTTTCAACATCTCCTGAATAGAGCCCGACTTCATTTGAACTTCCAGTCCATGCAGCTGGCTGTCGACTTTTAGACCAATCCCATCTTGAATGTAAACGGTAAGATTTAGTTTCAGTAGCTCATCCAGACTTTGGATATTATAAGCTGTGCATCTGTCGAAGAGCTGGGCCAGGAGTTTCCCGGTGTAGGCCGACGATAGGACGACGGAGACAAGCAGCCAGCTGCCCAGCAATGGTCGACGCGCGCCTCTGGGGACCAGCGACCCAGCCTGCGCCACGAGAGGGGCCAGGGCGTCGAGGAGGGCCTTGGACCGCCCGCCCAGCAGCAGTAGCCCGGTGGCGACCGCAAGGAGGGACAGCGCTGTGGCGACCCAGAGTGCTGTGGTGAATTCGCTGGTGACGCTGTGGACGAGACAGTTGCCCTTCCCCATCCCGGAGGGCACCAGCACCACCAAGCTGTCCATGCCCCACGGGAAGGGATCGTAAGCGAATGCACCCGAAACACGTAACGGTTTGATGAACAACTCGAAACTACATGACAATATAACCTTATACCAGTCCTTGATTCGGTAATGTCGTGGCTCGTCCTCGTGTTGAACGATCTCGTTAATGAACGTTTTCCATATTGTGTGCAACGTGGTTTGATCCTCAAAAGTATACACCACGATTTCGTTTTTCGACACGTTTCCTGTAACGTAGCATGGTGGGAAGAACGGTATCTGTCCTACACTCCAAGGACTACCTGCTGCTTGTGACTTTCGCCGCCACTTTGGAGGAAAAGAGTACATGGTTGAACCGTGCGCAACGTCACCAACAACAAGCATAACCCACATCTTTTGAATCCAAATCGAGGCTGTCGCGATTTCATTTAGATCCTTTTGTGTCCAGAATACCTCAAACGCAGTCCAGAGCAGTGTTCTAGTTGAAGGAGGAACGATCATCGCTGCCAGGACACTCTTCAGGTCTGAAGCTCTGTCCTCGACGACCACAAGGATTGAACTCGGCAAGGACAGAAGGAGATTGGTCCTCGGACACGGCCACGGTCCGGTCGGCCTGGGCAGCAGCAGCACGGACGCAGCGTCCTGCAGTCCCAGGAAGGCGTCCAGCCACCGCGGCGTGCCCAGGACGATGAGTTGCGGAGGGAACGGTCCGGTGCGCAGCAGTGCCGGCTTGAGCAAGTCGTGGATGAACCGAGCCTCGCTGTCCACGGCCGTGGTCTTGTTCCTCGGTGCAATGGAGTGCCAGGTGGCAGGCAGCGCCCTGGTCGGGGCCAGCAGCACCGCCACGAGCAGGGCCACACACGTCATTCCTTGGAGGGCGGCCATCCTCAAGTGAACGGCGCCACACCTTTCAACCCCCTTATCTTGCACGCCGATGTGTCCATGTTTCAGACTGCCGCGGCTGGGAGGTGCTGTCCAGCAGGCATGACGGTAATTGGTCACCTTAAGTACAGAGTCGCCGCCCGCTCGAGCACCGCGCAGGCAGCGAACGAAGCCAAGTTGGCTGGCGGCGGGGCGTTTGCAACCAAAAGACTACTTTAAACTACTTTGAAGCTCGTCGTCGTTGCACGTTTGCTCTGTGAAAATTTGTTGTCACTTTATGACAAAATCGTGGGTGATATTTTCATAACTTTCAAATGATGACAATCTAATCACAAATTGATGACATTTTCATGAAAGCTCCTATACTTATTGCATGGGTGAGAAAACAATGTCATCAATTGTTTTGATGACATCCTTGTAAGGAAAATTAGCCTTGAAATTGCCATCAAGTGACGACTCATATTTTCACAGTGTGACTGAGAAGGTAAAAGGTGGATGATAGCAAACAAACTTTCTGATTGTGCTTTGCGCGTAAGATGAACTAAACTGACAGAAATATAGTGGTGGTTTCAAGGTTCTGTGTGTACAGGTAGACTGCATCGAGCAGCAGGGCGCCGCGCGTTCTCACGATGCGTCCACTACACTGTGGCAAAAAGGTACGGAAAATTCAGTTTATTTTTTTGCCAGGATTCTCCGTAGCCCTCTTATCAATATTCTCCGTAGGCTCTTACAGTATTCTCCGTAGGACCGCAGAGTCTTCTCCGTAGGGCCTGGAAGACAGTATAGTCCTACGGAGAACACTGTAAGGTCCTACGAACAATACTGTGCGTTCCTACGAAAAATACTGTAAGAGCCTACGGAGAATTACAACAAGCTGTTTACAGAATTTTCCGTAGCTTTTTGCCGCAGTGTACACCGCTTCATTTGCCTTTCCCTGTCGATATGGCTCCCAAGCACAGTTGTGCACTGAGAAAACCTTACAAACCATATCAGGCCTTACAAAGCAAGGCACTTTGTTTTAACAAAGTATTTTGACCATTCAGAAGCTTACAAAGAAAATACTTCGTAATTTACGAACTATTTCTTCGTGTAACAAAGTAAATTAGTTTGTACTTGTGTATGCACTGGTAGAACTAAAGCGTACCCTCTGTTTTTAAGCGTAATCAGAATATGCTTGAAATCAAGCGTAACAGGCTCATCGGCCAAGATTCCCCCTATCTAAATGCATGGAGGATTTTCCAGAGTGTGCTTCATTTCAAGCGTAACGTCTTGAAGCGCAACTTTGTGCTTGACTGAAGGGTAGTGTTACGCTTTAGTTTTACCACTGTGCTCAGAATACTTCGTAAGGTTTTAAGGGTGCGTATCACATTGCGACACACAGCTCGTTCCACGTCATCAACACACGGCAAAAAAGGTCCCTGGTTTTCCCAGGAACTCCCTGGAAATTGCCCATGTCTCTACCATAGGCTTCCTGGGAAAACCAGGTTCCGTTTTCACCGTGCAGGTTGATTCTCATGTTTAATTCCTAGCGGTGGCGCAGGAGCGTCGCCGCTGCATCCGGAACAATTGCAGCTCCCCGGAGAAGACCACTGTCGCGGCGAGGAGGCCACCCGCCAGCATCACGAAGCACACCTTGAGCTGGGCCAGGGTCAGCGGAGTGGCGCTGGGCGCCTTGTAGGCCGTCTCCCTCTCCGCGACGTACAGGCTCGTGTCCTTCACGTTCTCGAACCGGTTCACTACAGATGGGTTGAGACCCGCCATCGCAAAGCGACCGAAAGTTTGCCTGAAGTCTCTTCCTGCAGGTGAGCCCTTCTTGGCCAGGAACAGGCTGGTGATGAACTCTCCGGGCACGCGCAACCGGTGCATGCCTTTCAACTTGCCCAGCTGCAGAAACGGAATGGAGGACTTCATCACTGCGATGGCGGCGCTCCGGTTAGCCACTGCGTCAATGTGCTCTTGCGTTGTCGCCCAGAATGGCGTGCTTCTCTCAAAGCCGATTGAAAGGAAGTCGTCCTGCTCATTCGATACAACCCCGATCTGAGCGTAAATGGTGAGATTGGATGCAGCCAGTTCCTCCACAGTCTGGATGTCACTTGAGGCACATTTGAGGAAGAGCTCCGACAGGAGTTTCCCGGTGTAGGCGGACGACAAAACGACGCAGACGACGAGCCAGCTGCCCAGCAACGGGCGGCGCGCATCCCTGCCGACCAGCGACCCGGACTGCGCCACGAGCGGGGCCAGGGCGTCCAGGAAAGCCGACGTGCGCCCGCTCAGCAGCAGCAACCCGATGGCGACTGCGAGGAAGGCCAACCCAGTGGCGATCCAGAGTAACGGAGAGAATTCCCTGGTGACGCTGTCGACGAGACAGTTGCCCTTCCCCATCCCAGAGGGCACCAGCGCCACCAAGCTGTCCATGCCCCACGAGAAGGAATCGTAAGGGATTGTGCTGAGCATCCGCAGAGGACAGGCTGTGTTGACCACGTCAAACCCGCAATGGGCTAAAGTATCTATCCAACGTACCATGTCGTTTTCCACACTGCTGATTCTGTTTCCGATGACGGTTGAAATGAACCTTTTCAACAAAGAGAGGTACACGGTCTTCGCCTCGAAAGATAAAAGCACCCGGCCGCTTGTCGGTGTATTTCGTAGAAAGTAGCATGGCGCGTAGAACGGTGCCGCTGCTGGTATCCAATCTCCGTCACCAGCAATTGTCTTTTCGATCGCTTTCTGCCTTGGTGAGGAGTAAGAATACACAGTGGCAGTGGACGTAGTGCCTCCGACAACAAGCATTACCCTAATATAGGCCAACCAAAGCGAGGCCCCTGCGAGTACCTTCAGGCCATCATGAGTGCTGTTTTGGTCATACCCAGTCCAGAGTAAAGTCCGAGCTGGGTTCGAATTGCTCATGACCTTCATCACGGCGACCAGGTCTGACAGTTTGTCCTCTGCGACCACCAGGATTGCACCAGGGTTCGAAAGAATCAGTTCAGTCTGTGGCGACGGCCACGGCGCGGTCGGCCTGGGCTGCAGCCGCACGGACGCTGCGCCCTGCAGGCCCAGGAACGCGCCCAGCCACCGCGGCGTGCCCATGACGACCAGTGTAGAAGGGTTTGGTCCGGAGCGCAGCACAGCCGGCTTGAGGAAGTCGTGGATGAACCGCGCCTCGCTGTCCACGGCCATGGCCTCGTTCCTCGGCAAAATGGTGTCCCACACTGGTGAAACAAAGGCATAAAAATTATGCCCTTGAAGGGCGTAAACGATTACGCCCTTAAAGGGCATAAATCGTTAATGCCTTTGGGAAGGGCATTAATATTTTGCTTGAAATTCCCATACCATTTACGCCCTTCCCAAGGGCATAAAACGATTTATGCCCTTGCAAGGGCGTAAAAGAGCATTTATGCCCTAAAGGGCGTAATTTTTATGCCTTTGTTTTACCAGTGCAGGTCGCAGGCAGCGCTCCGGTCGGGACCGCCAGCGCCGCGACGAGCAGGGCCAAACACGACATGCTTCGGAGGGCGGCCATCCTTGACTGAACTGCGTCAGGCTTTTCAGCTCCCTTATCTGGAACGCTGAGGCCTCAAACTTCCAGACTGGAGGGAGGTGCCGCCCCAGGGGCGTAACGGTAATTGGTCACTTTAAAAAGGCAGGCGCCGCCCACCCGTTGGCAGCGAGTGGAGATTAGTTTGGCTGGCGTAGTTCCGTCACTTCAGGCGGACCACACACACTCCCACACTGTAAGGCCGGTGGTAAGTTTGCTTGCCACAATTTTGGCAAGTTGTTAAGAATGCCAAAAATGGGCAAGCTTGGCCTGGAAATGCCATCCAGCTTTCCAAAATTTGGCAAGCTTATGAAGAATTCCTACCAAACCTTGCTGGCATTCGAAACGGCTTGCCAAATTTGTGGCAAGCAAACTTACCACCGGCTTTGCAGTGCATTGTTTACACTATCCAGTCCTTTGGGGAATGTCTGGCACACGCATTTCTCGAGGCAAATATACGTCTTAGCTTCACCCTCTAAAATGTTTTCAATTTCCTGGTACAACGTTTTTAAAACAAAAATTACTGAGTGAGCAAGTATTAAGTTTGTTTACATAAATGCATATGCTACACTGCAGAAAATCATAACTACAACAAAAGTACACAAATTTCTGGCAAATTTTTTTTATCAGGAATTTAGTGTACATTTCAAGTACAACAATTGTTGTACAAAGTACAACGGAACCGGCATGACGAGTGCTGGGCAGTCCAGGGCTCGTTGTGGTTTGTACAAATCTCGTTGTACATTCTACAATCGCTGTTGTTCTTTTATTGTACAGTTTTTGCTTTGTTGTACTATCCACACTTTTTCTTGCAGTGTAATGATAAGAAGAGTCTGAACAGGCTAAGAGTGTAGTACTGTCAGAGGTTGATCCATCCTCATTGAAATCATCATTATTTTTCAGGGATGTGTGGTTTAACTGTAGAACGAAACTAGAGTTGTATCGATTGTCCTGAGTGAACCCTTGGCACGGCTTTGGGAAGTCGTACGACCTTGGGATTTGAATTTTTAACGTTTTTTGGCGAGCGATAGCGAGCCCATGCCGTGTTTGGGCGCACCAAAAAGTGACTGGTCGTGCGTCTGTCCCTCTGTGAGTCTGCAGCGTACACGCTCACGTTTCTCAGCAACTACAACACTAATAGTTCCCAAATTTTGCACCAAACATCTCCTAAAGCTCACACAGCACTGTGAGAAATAATGAAGATTGTGGCTGTCAAACCTAATGCCACTCTCCACTGTTCATCGAAAGAAGGTTTTTACCGTACCCTGGGATACAGTAGACAGACACTGTGCCTGAAGGAACGGCGTTCACTGTACCCTGGGAACCCGCATCCGCTGTACCTTGGAAACTTTTCAGACGCTGCATTCAGTATACCTGTAAAACAAAGGCGAAATTCCAAAATCACGATAGGAACGATTTGAAGACAGAAATGAATTCATCTTAGCAGGGCGAACAAAAAATGATAAGCATATTACGGTCTCAGACTCGTAATTCAGCGGAAATCGTGGTCAGAAGTCTAAACAAGAAGGATTTTGGACTCCAAAACATCGGACTCATCAAATTACGGTCCACAATCCTACTTTTTTAAGCTTTTGATGCCGATATCTGTTGTATTTCGAGTCTGAGGCCATAACATGCTCATCATTTTTTGTTCGTCTTGTTGAGATGAATTCATTTCCGTCATCGAATCGCTCCTATCGTGATTTTGAAATTTCACCTTTATTTTACAATTGTACTGAATGCCGTGTCTGAACAGTTCCCAAGGTACAGTGGATGTAGGTTCCCGGGATACAGTGAACGCCGTTCCTTCAGGCACAGTGTCTACTGTATCCCAGGGTACGGTAAACACCTTCTTTCGGTAAACAGTGGACAGTGGCATTAGGTTTAACAGCCACAATCTTCATTATTTCTCCCAGTGAGGGGGAGTTTATCTTATATTCACGATTGCTACCGTTTGAAATATTCAAGATATCTTTTTGAATTAGGTTCTTAGGGTGGTTAGGTTGGCAGCAGCTCTTAGCAATTTTTCATACTTGCGGCGCGGCCGCGACTCTCAAATACGGGACTTGGCAAAACATTGGCAAATAAAACAAACTAAAGAGCAGAAGGACTTAGAAGTGTGTTCGGTCATAGTTTTTCGATATTTTAGAATGATTGAAACCCCTTTGGAGTGTCAACACAGTGAAATACGGAAAATGAAAGTGACAATTATTACGCGTTTTCGTCCGTCCGTCCGCCCCCTCCCCTCCCCCGCTACAGGGGAAATGTTTTAGTCAGTGGAGTGTGTTTGATAATTGCAAGAATGATTTGGTCTTTTTAAGCTTTGTGAGTGTACTTCTATTTTTTTTATTCTCAGACACTATATTTCTTAGTTGTTTGCTTTGCTCAATGACCGTTAGAAAATATATTAATACATTCTATGAGTACAAACCAGACACTAATCTTGCCAAAATGAATAGTCTTTGCTGACTCTTGGCACTGATTCTGGGAAAAGGCTTCTTTGCAACTGTGAGTTTACTATAGTACTAACCTTATAGATAACCATATGGTGAGTGAGTGTAGCGCATTCAAGGTTTGACATTGACATCAGATTCAATGAGACGATTCAGTGACTTGGTCATATGATTTCATGAGACGATTCTTTTAACTTCATCATACATTGTCTGCGACAACTGGTAATTTGTGTTGGTCATAGTTTGAGTTGACTCTCTTTTTAATTTACTAAGAATGTTAGGTAAATACTCATTCTAAACTGTTTCAAAGATTAAATATCACATCATGACTATCATTATGAATAAGATTAACTTGCGTTTAGCAATAAGTGGGCTCGACATTGGATTCTATGAAACGATTCGTTGGATCTGACAGAAGGTCTTCTCCGTAAAGTAGTTGCAATCAGCCTGCCTGTAAATGTGTCTCTTTTTAATTAATGCAGATAAATCAATAGTTTAATCCACTAGTTTTAAATAAAAGGGAGATAAAAGGCTTTTTAGGTATTACTAAAAACATTGCGTATTCATAAGTTCAAAAACAAGGAGATATCGAATGGTAATTGAAGCATTTGTGAATCGTATTAAGCAATTCAATGCTGGCTGTTGAATGTTACTCGACTGAGTAACAGGGTCAGGCTTCATGGCATGACACCGTGAACAGGAAACGCACTTAGGAAACTTAACAACCGAAGACCCATTTCAACTAGAATTACATCATTTAGGACCAAAATTTCCTCGGTGTTTCATTGTTTCCTGCAGTATTTGGTGTGCTGATCACCAAAAAATGACTTTAATTTTCACCCTGGACCTTTTAATTTTTCCAAATACTACCAATTTCAGACCAAAATTTATAAGTCGAGTTTTACATTGTTTCCTGCAGTTTCTGGTGTGCTGATCACGAAAATGACTCCCAATTTCATCCCAGACCTTTACTTTTCCAAATATTTACCAATTTCGGACCAAAATTTTTACATCTAGTTTTACTTAGTTTCCTGCAGTTTTTGGTGTGCTGATCCACGAAAATGACTTCCAATTTGATCCCAGAACTTTACTTTTCCAAATATTTACCAATTTCGGACCAAAATTTTTACATCGAGTTTTACATAGTTTCCTGCAGTTTTTGATGCGCTGATCACGAAAATGACTGCCAATTTCATCCCAGACCTTTACTTTTCCCAAAATTTACCAATTTGTCACCAAAATTTTAAAATTGAGTTTCACATTGTTTCCTGCAGTTTTCAGTAAGATAATCACGAAAATGACATTAATTCCGGCCCATTCGTTACGGAAGACCCTGTATTGGCCTTACTTTGCACATATTCTTCGCCATCTTCTACAAGAATGTGTTCAGACGCATCGCTCGCCTACTGCGCGCCCAAACAAAACGGCGCGTACCCCTAGTGTAATTTTATTCATTTTTAACCGTGTGTGTCCATAATTGCAGCTGGTCATCCCCTCCCGCATCCTCCGACGGATGGTACTTGCCGTGGGGGATTCTGCCCCCCTGTTCCTCCAGCGGCTTCAGGAGATGGGTGCGCTGATGGTTACCGACGAAATCGAGTTGGTCGACGTTACGGACCCAGGATGGGCCATTGTCACGTCGACCACTCCCCACCATGGAATCGAGGCCCGACCCAGTGTGCATTTGCGAAAGAATCCAGCCGGCTGACCAGTAGCACACTGTTGTAAGTATACCTACACTAGGCCGCATCAAAAATCACCGATTTTTGCGAATTGACATTTTCCTGAAAGATTATGATCAGAAACGACCCTCCACCAAATTTGAGCGCGTTCCGACAACGGGAACCCGAGGCGCACAGGGCCTAAAGATTTGCGGTCCGCGGGTTGCCTACCTCTAGCTGCTTCTTCTCGGCGCCGCAGCTCTCTGCTGGTGCACTCAAGGAACGCAACACAGCGTTGGGGCTGTCCTTTGGGGTCAGTACTACACATTCCATACGTTTTGAGCACCGTCGGGTGCGACCCCGCGAGTACACCGCGAGAAAACCGCGAAATCGGTTTACTCTACTTTCTACGCATTTGAAGCGTTCGCGGCGGGCGAAATCGCTGGTGGAGCAGCACAACCATATCGGCCAAGGACACACAAAGTTTGAGCAGAATGCACCACCTGCATCACCGTCAAAATGAGGGGAATAGTGTTGCGCTCGGTCCGGAGGTAGGCCACCCGCGGCACAATCATATTTTCGCCCAGTGGAACTCGTTTTCCTGTTATCGGAATGCGCTCAAATTCGGTGAAGGGTCGTTTCTAAACATGGTCTCCTAGAAATAGGCGGAAATAGGTCGATTTGCAAATATCGGTGACTTTTGTTAGGGCCAACCAGTGGCCTAGCTTCCCGGCGCAACACTATTCCCCTCATTTTGACGGTGATGCAGGTGGCGCATTCTGCTCAAACTTTGTGTGTCCTTGGCCGATATGGTTGTGCTGCTCCACCAGCGATTTCGCCTGCCGCGAACGCTTCAAATGCGTAGAAAGTAGAGTAAACCGATTTCGCGGTTTTCTCGCGGTGTACTCGCGGGGTCGCACCCGACGGTGCTCAAAACGTATGGAATGTGTAGTACTGACCCCAAAGGACAGCCCCAACGCTGTGTTGCGTTCCTTGAGTGCACCAGCAGAGAGCCGCGGCGCCGAGAAGAAGCAGCTAGAGGAAGGCAACCCGCGGACCGCAAATCTTTAGGCCCTGTGCGCCTCGGGTTCCCGTTGTCGGAACGCGCTCAAATTTGGTGGAGGGTCGTTTCTGAACATGATCTTTCAGAAAAATGTCAATTCGCAAAATAAAATTTTGATTTGATGCGGCCTAACCTACACTCCTACCCCCTGTTCTGCACACTCATGTCAGTCTGTCTGAAAACGTGAACGAGAAAAGCTGCTTTCATCAATCTGAGTACTTTTAAGTCAATCAACATAATCAACTACTCAACATGGCGCAGTCACGGAAATAATTATCGAACCTTTGCAATCTGTTGTGTTTCGCAGAAGCACCTGCGCGTCCCCTTGTTCATCAGTTCGGTTACTTTGAGTCGGGGAACCCATTCAAAATCACACTTTTCAAAAATAAGCGCAAGTCTGCACTGGTAAAACTAAAGCGTAGTATTACCCTCTGTTTTCAAGCGTAATCGGGTTACGCTTGAAATCAAGCGTAACAGCCAAGATTCCACCTATCTATATGCATGGGGGAATTTCCAGAGTATGCTTCATTTCAAGCGTAACGTCCTCAAGCGTAACTTTATGCTTGACGTTTTTTGAGGCCGCCATGCCTTTTTAAAGGTTTCATAGGAAAAACAAGTTTTAGGGAAAAAGTCAAAAGTTGGGCATAGGGCTAGCTCCTAAACGAGACCCATACACAATATCGGGGCCCATCTTAAAATTAAGCTTATGGTGTCCCTTAACTGAAAAAAAGTTGAAACGGGCATGTTTGGATTGGGGGCTAGTGGATACGGCCTGTCGCGTAAACCCCTAAAATAACTAAATTTCCGTAAAAAAGTGCCATTTTTGGATTTTTATCGGAACGCTATCGGAAAACCGACGCCAGATTCGGATTCCCCAGACAATTTTGAGTCCAGGAACGTCAATTAGGCGGAGGAAAGGCCGTCGGGGCGGCCAGCGCGACGACTTTTCCAAAAATGTGCGTTTTGCTGAAAAAGGTGAAAATGAATTTCAGGCGAAAATTAGATTGCTCACTGCGCCCATGTTAGTTGAGCTAGAGGGTTCAAATTTTGTGGGGTTACTTACCCCTATGGGGGTAACATTTGAGCCAATTTTCATCAAGTTCTGACGACATGAGGTTCAGGTCGTGTCAATCCCCTTGAATTTTACCCCCCTGCTGTGCGTCCGTCCGTCCAAGGACTTCCCGTGGTCCGATCTTGACCAAATTTGGTATGCAGCCTCCTTGGGTGACCCCAAGAACCGCTCGGTGGCAGCAAATCCGATCCGAGCCCCGGGGGCGCTGCTGCAGGTGAATCATGGTCTGTCTACATGGGGTCGAGGAGGATCTCGGCAACGGATGCAGCTAGGAGGGCATGTAGGGGTATTTTTGGAATCGGGGCGACGAGAAAAAACCAACGGTGCCAGTTTCGAGCGAATCGGAGAAGTTCGGACCCGGGTTCAAATCCCAGCGGGGTATTTTTTGAACATTCTTTTTATCCGATTTTTTGCATTGTTTCTGATGTTTTTGAGGGTGCTGATGACGAAAACGACATTTATTTTAACCCCAGACTCAGGTTTAATTCCCGTCAGGGTCAAACATAGGCGAAATTCGTACGTGTCTTAATGTACGGGACGGGCCAAAGTTGCCGATGTATATCGCTACTTTTCCTGTTATTATTTTTCTATGGTTTAAATAGTTCATCGTTGTGATTCAAAAGTCAGAGAGGGGCGGGGGGAAGATTTCTCAGACCTTGAACGAACAATGGGGGTTCTTGGAAACCTCTTTAAAATATTTGTCTGTGAGAAAACACTATTGCTTAGACAATTGACATGAGACTGGCACTTACTTTTTTTTCTGTAGGAAAGGATGTGGGCTGTCATGGACGACAGGGTGGTGCAGGCCACAGTCGACGTGTGGACAGGCGAAGCGGCGAGTAAATTCCGGAAAGAGCCATATGAACCTCTGGCAGAAGGCGTATTGGAGGAGCTGCGGGCTGCTCTGTCCTCGAAGGAGTCCTCTCTCAGAATCACAGAACGTGTTGTGCAGGCAGTGCCTCACCTTGACAAGGATCTGGTAGGAGCAACTAATTTCACGACTTATGACGATTAATGAAATGAACGCCAAATGAAATTCATTAATCATTACCAGTACCAATCTGTTTTTTATTAAATGTTATTCTTCTTCAAAATCATGTAAAAAGTGCTTTTTAAAAAATGGACCTTGTATGTTCATTTCCTTTGTGATATTCAGACGATTTTTGACTGAGCGATAGCGAAGCCTGTTACTCCAGTGGGGTTGAAAAGTTTTTCCTGTCTGTGTGTCTGCACTACTTCTCCTAAACGGCTCGGCCGATCTCAATGAGATTTTGCACACTTTTTGGGTATGTCCTTGGCTCAACACACGCGAAATTTCACTATCCTAGCTCAACTGGTTCAGTTTTCATAGCCGAAAAACACCTAAAAAACGGCGAAAAATCGAGTTTTCTGCAGGAAGATCACCTCTGTCTCGAAGGAGGGTGGGTCTGGGGGGCGTAGCCCCCCAGCCCCGACAAGTTTAACAGTTACGAGGGTCAAGATCGTGTTATCTGAAGATGAAAGGGGGGCCGGGGGGCGCCTGCCGGAGGCAGGCTAGCACCGCAGGCCAAGGTAGGTACGCCAGGCGCGGATTGGAGGAACAGGCAGCAGGCGCGGATCCAGGGGGGGGAAATTGGGGCGTCGCCCCCCCTGAAGGCGATGGGAGCGTCGCCCCCCCCCCTCCCCTCCTGAAGGCGGCGAAGCCGCCTGAAAGGTAGGCAAAAAGTCGCACATTACCCCTGTAGGTAGGCAACTTTCGCGACATCCCCCCCCCCCTGAACCCGTCTCTGGATCCGCCCTTGAAAGGCAGCGAGACATCGCGAAGCCTGTTACAAGACGCGGTCTGGCGTAATCCTACCTTGTGTAAACTGAGTCACTGCAATGTAATGTCAATGTCATTTTTATTTTGTGATGAAACAAAGGTAAAAAATCAATTGTGGGTCACATTTTTGAAAATTCGAAATAAAGGCCTTTAATTCTGACCTGGTGACAAAAGTGCATGTGCGGCCTTAAACTATGGTCCTTGGACTAAGTTTTGCAGCATAGTAGCCCCGTCTATCATCCTTATTTACTAAGCTGTGACTGTTTTAAAAATAGTCTGTTTTGGCCCACAATTGATTTTTGGAACCAGTTGTGGGTCAGCATTGTAGGAAGCTCAAATTTGGATATGATTTGCTTAAATACGAGAGAAATTCACTTCTGTATTTATTTTTCGGAATCGTGAAAACTGCAGGATCTGTAGCACAATGAATCAATTGTGGGTCACATCAATTGTGGGCCATTTCGTCTTTTTGCTTGTAAATTGACCACTTTTGCAAGATATTTTCTTATTTTCATTAATTAAAGGTCCCTGGTTCTCAATAAACCAAGCAGACACGTTTTTCACTCAAAGAGGAAAATTACATAAACAGGCTAATTTCACTGTGAGACAGATGTGAGTTAAACGTCCTGGATTAGAGACGAAACTTTTATAGTGCATAATGTAGGGCCGCCGGTGTGGTAGACAATCCAACACCACACCCTGTCATGAGGTATTGCAACAATTTATTATCTATTTCAGTCAGAATATTTAGTCTGTAGGGATTAATTTGACTCGTTTTAACAGAGCCGGACTGGCCTCGGGTGCCTAGCCAGCAGTTGGAGAGCGGTCCCCTTCCGGGCGCTATGTAAGCCTCGCAATGCCCCCCCCCCCAACAAAAAAGCCTTATAGCATGGCAGACTGGAAGAGCTAGCGTTGTCATCCGGGACTGTAGCCTAAGCTTAACAAAACCTTCGTATCGTAGTACTAAATGTGACAGCAGAAAAATGGAATTTACTGTGATACATCAGTCATCCAGAAGCGCAGAAAACAAAAAATAGCAGGAAAACTACCGTAAAATTCGTCTAAAATAATGGGTCTGACATGGTAGCGAACGCTACTTTGCCAGCACCCGCGCACCATGGCATCGAATGATTTCGGCCGTACTATGGTAAATTTATGTTCCCTGACCTATTATGAACCTAAATCAGCAAAGGCGTCCCATTTTATCTCGTTATGGCTTCACGGTGGCAATTTGAAAAACACACGATTTTTCGCCTCGTTGGATGGGCGCCATTTTCACGACTTTATGAAGGGCCTTCCTTTGAAGCCTGATAGGAGCCGTTACAGTCGTCGCTCGGACATACACGCTATTTGCGAAGACAAAGAAAGGTTGGAGGAAGGTCTACCGCGAAATTCAAATCGATTCAATCTCTGTCGGGTCTGCGGTGACCCGTCGAAAAAAAAGACCCACAATTGATTCGTGACCCACAATTGATTTTTTACCTTACCAGTACCAATCTGTTTTTAATTAAATGTTATTCTTCTTCAAAATCATGTAAAAAGTGCTTTTTTGGCCCGTCCCGTTTATTTTTTGTAAAAAAAAAATGACGGAGGGACGGGCATATAGTATGATCCCTGCTGTGCGTCCGTCCGTTCGTCCGTCCGTCCGTCCGAGGACTTCCCGTGGTCCGATCTTGACCAAATTTCGTATGCAGCCTCCTTGGGTGATCCTAAGAACCGCTCGGTGGCAGCAAATCCGATCCGAGCCCCGGGGGCGCTGCTGCAGGTGCATCATGGTCTACATGGGGTCGAGGAGGATCTCGGCAACGGATGCAGCTAGGAGGGCATGTAGGGGTATTTTTGGAATCGGGGCGACGAGAAAAAACCAATGGTGCCAGTTTCGAGTGAATCGGAGAAGTTCGGACCCGGGTTCAAATCCCAGGGGGGCCTATTTTGAACATTCTTTTTATTCGAGTTTTTGCATTGTTTCTGATGTTTTTGAGGGTGATGACGAAAACGACATTTATTTTAACCCCAGACTCAGGTTTAATTCCCGTCAGGATCAAACATAGGTGAAATTCTTACGTTTGTCAATGTACGGGACGGGCCAAAGTTGCCGGATGTATATCGCTACTTTTCCTGTTATTAAAAAATGGACCTTGTATGTTCATTTTCTTTGTGATAAGGTAAAAAATCAATTGTGGGTCACGAATCAATTGTGGGTCATTTTTTTCGACGGGTCACCGCAGACCCGACAGAGATTGAATCGATTTGAATTTCGCGGTAGACCTTCCTCCAACCTTTCTTTGTCTTCCCAAATAGCGTGTATGTCCGAGCGACGACTGTAACGGCTCCTATCAGGCTTCAAAGGAAGGCCCTTCATAAAGTCGTGAAAATGGCGCCCATCCAACGAGGCGAAAAATCGTGTGTTTTTCAAATTGCCACCGTGAAGCCATAACGAGATAAAATGGGACGCCTTTGCTGATTTAGGTTCATAATAGGTCAGGGAACATAAATTTACCATAGTACGGCCGAAATCATTCGATGCCATGGTGCGCGGGTGCTGGCAAAGTAGCGTTCGCTACCATGTCAGACCCATTATTTTAGACGAATTTTACGGTAGTTTTCCTGCTATTTTTTGTTTTCTGCGCTTCTGGATGACTGATGTATCACAGTAAATTCCATTTTTCTGCTGTCACATTTAGTACTACGATACGAAGGTTTTGTTAAGCTTAGGCTACAGTCCCGGATGACAACGCTAGCTCTTCCAGTCTGCCATGCTATAAGGCTTTTTTGTTGGGGGGGGGCATTGCGAGGCTTACACGATTAATCGAAAATCAACGATTAATCGGGGGAAACCGATTATTTGGAAATTGACAAACAAAGGTTAATACTCGTACTATTGTGAAAATAGCACGTAATAAGAGGATAGGAAAACCATTGGCGCAACCTCGAGTGTCTGAGACAGCTTTTTCGTGCCTTAACTGAAAACTTTTCAAGACTTTTCCGCTCAGAATTTGAACAGGTGATGGATAGAATATCCGATAATGAAACGATTAATCGATAATCGATCATCGTTAAATAATCGGTCAATCCTTCGATTACCGAACCACTAATCGGGGGTTTGAAATAATCGGACGATTAACAAAATAATCGCGATTATATTCGATTATTCGATTAATCGCCCAGGCCTAGGCCAAAGTATGTGCGCCAGGCACGGATTGGAGAATCAGGCAGCGAGACATCGCGAAGCCTGTTACGACAAGACGTGGTCTGGCGTAAACCTACCTTGTTCTAAACTTAGGAATATATAAAATCACTGCAGGCTGTATTTTGAACGGGAAGCGAGCAAGTAATACACTTTCAGTCACAGAAGAAAACAATGCTATCAGTGATTAGCCTTTTCGCGTATGGAGGTATAGTAAAGGATTCTTACCATGCATGTGCTGCTTCTCTCGGTTGAGGTGTTGTCAAAAATTTTGTTAAGGGGGCTCATACGTTTTAAACATGACTTCGGTTTTCTTAGTGTTAAATATTTTGGGACAAAATTTTTGAGTTTCTGGGTAAAAATCCTAGTAAAAAATAGAAAAATGAACATTTCAAAAAAAAAAATTTGATATTGGACCATTTTTGTAGATTTTATGATAAAGTCTAAAATTTTCATTCTCGTAAGATTCAGACCGCAATTCTGGTTCGATTTGAAAAAAAAAGTTACTGGAGACTCCTTTCTATGCCCGCTATAGAATTGACTACAATTGTGTTTCCAAGTTCAGTAGTTTGGGAGAAAAAAAATAATCTTCATTTTTTTACTAAAATGTATCAAATTTATTAATTGAAAAAATTTTTCATCAACTAAATCTTGTCCAATCGTCGTCATTGCAGTCAATTCTATGCTTACTGATGTTGCGAACACTCAGTTAAAATTTCAGACCTCAAACCAAAGCGAGTCATTAGTTATCTTACGAGCAAGGTCAAAAAAGGCGAGCTGAGAAAACAGGGGTCAAAGGTCACGCCTCCACCCCCGGGGGTCGCTGGATACGTGTTGGGGGACAGTGCAGAACAATGCTGCGCGAGCTCCTGTGGCGCGAGTTTTACGAATTCGGACCTCTCCTTAGGCTTAAAAGACGCGGAAAAGAGTGCTTTTTCTCAAGGCATCGTAACCAGAAAACCGATATTTTGACCATTTCAAAACGTATGAGCCCCCTTAAGAGAATGAAAGCAGAAAATTAATTTCTTTTGTATCGGGTTATTCCTCTTTTCATTTTACTCTGTTTATGACGGCATCCTACTTAGCCCATTAGTGCGAATTTGATGTGCAATGCACACAATTTGATGTAGGTTCCTGGCGAGGGGGCCACCACTCTCATTTCAGGCGTACACAGGATTACGGGATTACGGGAAATTTACTGGAGATTACGCGTGAAATTTTCGAAAATTGGTTCAAAAACGTTGAAAAATAGCTCAAAAACGTGGAAAAATGACTAAATACGTCGATAACTGACAGAATTTTGTCAAGGATTACGTGATTACGCCATGGATTACCAGAGATTACCAGCCAATGTGTACACAGGATTACGGGGTGGTGGCCCCCTCGGTTCCTGGTGACCTTAACCGAGAGCTAGCTAACCGTCAAGAGGACTTAAGTTTCAACCAACCATCTTGGCTGTTGGCCCTTCGCTGGAATATGTGAACTCGTGGTACGTCCAAATTGATGATTGTTGGCTGAGCGATAGCGAAGCCTGTTACTCCAGTGGGGTTGAAAAGTTTTGTCTGTCTGTCGGTCTGTCTGTCTGTCTGTCTGTCCGCACTACTCCTCCTGAACGGCTCGGCCGATCTCGGTGAGATTTTGCACACTTCTTAGGTATGTCCTTGGCTCGGCACACGCGAAATTTCACCATCCTAGCTCAACTGGTTCAGTTTTTATAGGCGAAAAACACCTAAAAAACGGCGAAAAATAGAGATTTCTGCAGATAGACCACTTCTGTCTTGGAGAAAGGGGGGTCTGGGGGGCGGAGCCCCCCAGCCTTGACAAGTTAAAAAGTGACAAGGGTCAAGATCGTGTTACCTGTAGATAAAACAACTCTATTTACAATGTAGGGGGGTCTGGGGGGCGGAGCCCCCGAGCATTCAACAAGTTAAAAAATAACCGACAACGGACAAGCCATTGCCTGCCGCAGGCAGGCTAGCGCCGCAGGCCAAGGTAGGTACGCCAGGCGTGGATTGGAGGAACAGGCAGCGAGACATCGCGAAGCCTGTTACGACAAGACGCGGTCTGGCGTAAACCTACCTTGTAAAATATCATCTGAGGACAGCTTTAGCTGCGCTAGATGTGTGCTTCAAATCATTCTTTGCACATTAAGTCAAGTAATCTGCTAATTCATACGCTGTCTCTTCAAACAAAAGTTTTTCTTTAACATGAACATGGGGTATGATATCAACCTTTCAAGAGTGACCAGCCCAGTCAGTTCTCTACGACGATGAGGCTGCCGGCGTCAACCTATTATGGCGCCCAACGGGTGAGGCAGGACCTGGCATGGCTGCAGGAATGGCAGGCAGCGCCGATCGGGCGTCACCTCTTCCAGCTCCAGCCTAACATTGTTAAGGAGGCTTGGTTCGCACGCGCCAAAGGGCATAGGAGAGTGATTGCGGCGACGGTACGCCTGAGAATAGGCCACACGCCGACCCCGGCGCACCTCCACCGCTGCGCTGCGCAGGAACAGAGTCCGCAGCCTGCCCCAGATGCGGTGAAGACCCGCCTGGTCAACTACACCTGATACAAGACTGCACCTTTACAGAGGGGGTCGAGTTTGAAGAAGAGGCCCGTAAAGCCAGGCCGGAACCGACCCTCGCGGCAATATTGAACGCCCCCGCCCAAGCATTGCCGGTGCCGCCAGCCCTGTTGCGTGCCAACCCCCACCTTAAACTGTGAGAAGAGAGTGGGGGGGGGGGGACGAGGCCCGTGGCCAGCATACACTGCAAAAAATCAGTGTCTGATACGGAGCATGCTACGGCGTTCCGTATACCCCCTGAAATGGTGATACGGACATCTTCCGTACCACTCCTCCCATAAGAGCCTGTGCTTTGTAAAGCGTGGTACGGAAATTTAACGGAAAATGTACCGCTAATTTTACACCGGAGGTTGCCGTTTCGGTTTTCCGTTTGTGAAAAAGTCCAAAATGCTCTACGGACAGTGAGGAACGAACGCACCGTAACGCTAAGTTCTCTGACGAAACGCATGAAACGGTCACTCCGTAGGGATACGGACTGGCCGTTACACTTTATCCGTTACAGAAATTTGAGTTACGGAGCGTCCGTTCCTCACTGTCCGTAGAGCATTTTGGACTTTTTCACAAACGGAAAACCGAAACGGCAACCTCCGGTGTAAAATTAGCGGTACATTTTCCGTTAAATTTTCCGTACTACGCTTTACAAAGCACAGGCTCTTATGGGAGGAGTGGTACGGCAGATGTCCGTATCACCATTTGAGAGGCTATACGGAACGCCGTAGCATGCTCCGTGTCTGACACTGATTTTTTGCAGTGTAGGCGCATGGCGCATACCTCGGCCATGAAAGAAGAACCTATCTCTCTAGTCAGTTCTCTTAAAGGCTATGTCTAAAAGTTGTGTGGCCTAAATCATTTTTCTATCCGTGGTTAAGTTTTTAATGAACTCATGTGTGAATTTTGATGAACTATGATTAAACTTTTGATGAACTCACATCCCAAACTTATACTAGAATGAAATTTTCCAAAATGGTCTGTAATAAGCGAAATTGCAGAAAAATTGATTAATTTGACCCAATTTTCCCGCCAAACGGAGCGTCCTAGCGATTTTTGACCCAAAATGAACCCCCCCTAAATCGACCCATCTGACCTCAGGAAGTAAGTCAGATCGGAGAAAAAGACGGCCGAAATTGGCGAAACTGACATACGTGGGAATTTGCAGGCAAATCATGACACAATTACAAGGTAGGTGTACGCCAGACCGTGTCTTGTCGTAACAGGCTTCGCGATGCTGCGCCAGTTTCGACATCCACGCCTGGCGTTACACCTACCTTGGCCTGCGGCGCTTGCCTGCCTTCGGCAGGCTAGGTTTCTTTTCCAGGCATCCGCACACCAATTTGCGTGATTGAAGGTCATAACAGCATTTGATTTCGTGCCTAGGGCTGCATTGGCCTGACTTTTTAACTTGTCGAGGCTGGGGGGGGCTAGACCCCCCATTGGCCTGACCTTTTAACTTGTCGAGGCTGGGGGGCTCCGCCCCCCAGACCCCCCTTTCTTCAAGACAGAAGTGATGTGCCTGCCGAAAACTCGATTTTTCGCCGTTTTATAGGTGTTTTTCGGCTATAAAAACCGAACCAGTTGAGCTAGGATAGTGAAATTTCGCGTGTGCCGAGCCAAGGACATACCCAAAAAGTGTGCAAAATCTCACCGAGATCGGCCGAGCCGTTCAGGAGGAGTAGCGCGGACAGACAGACAGACAGACAGACAGACACACAGACAGGAAAAATTTTTCAACCCCACCTGAGTAACAGGCTTCGCTATCGCTCAGCCAATTAAATATCATGCGTTAACTTTGCAGAAACTGGTATTAATCATTGAGTGAGGTTGTCCACAAATTTATTTTAGGCTAAGGGGGTCCCCTTTCGACTTTTTGCGCCTAAGGACATGCCTGGAAGTGGCCGGAAGCGTGCAAACAAATTGCCTACCCACAAGGCGTTTTTAACCATTTATCCGATTTTCAAGGCCTTTGTGGGGGCTGAAGATATTATCCGATCGGGGTGATATTTAAAACAGTTCATATTGGCCCCTGAGAGAACACTTTGCCACCCGAGCCGATACCAATTTCAGAAAAAAGTGTTTTTCGCGGCACCCTAGCAAATACCAGGGTAGGTGTACGCCAGACCGTGTCTTGTCTCAACAGGCTTCGCGATGCTGCGATAGTTTCGACAATCCACGCCTGGCGTCAACACCTAGCTTGGCCTGAGGCGCCATTCCTAGACTGACCGTAGCAATGGGCGTAGTGCCCCCACTGTAAATGCAAAGGCAATACTTCAAGTGCCTTTTTTCGCGATACAATTGAGTATCGCTTAAAAACGGCCTTACGGTATTACTGCCTTAAGGACGGCGATACACAAAAGTATCGCCGAAATTTGGCGATGCTTTGGAGTACTGCCACGATTTGGCACTAAATGTTGAACAAATCAAGGGGATGAGTTCGCCGTGGTTTTGGCGATATCCTAAAGTATCGCCAAATTTTGGCGATACTTCTGTGCATCGCCGTTCTGAAGGCAATACTTTTCCGTAAGGCCGTTTATTGGCAATACTCAATTGTATCGCCGAAAAATGAACTTAAGTATCGCCTTTGAATTTGCAGTGCCTGTCACTAGGTGCAAAATTTTAACCCCAAATTCACTGCAAATTGCATGAAAGACTTCGCGTCAAAATAAGGCGAGACATTAAAGTCTCGCCAAGTATGGGTCAGACAAGTCTCGCCTAAATTTGGTCAGACAAAAAAGTCTCACCACAAAATGACGAGACTTTTGTGTCGACCACTGCCTTCAGGCCGTAACCGTCCGGCGCATTACGGCATTTAGGCGGCGGTCAGACATAAAAGTCTCGCCATTTTGTGGTGAGACTTTTGCGTCTGACCGTTTTGTGGCGAGACTTTAATGTCTTGCCTCTGGAGGGGCGAGAAGTCTGACTATTGGATTTGTAGTGTTTGACCCGCGGCGCAACTGCAAGCAGGCAGTGACGGAGCCGACGCCCTGCAGACGACTTCTTAGACGACGCGTGTGGCCACATCAGCCTAAGAATTTGATAAATTTATGTTCTAGTGCGACTGAGCCGCCTCCGAGATTTCCTCTATATGTTCTTCTTCACTTTTAGATTTCTCTCGGCGGTGAAAAATACTGCACTGCGTGAAGGTCCGGCCCGTCAATTTGTGCGTAGGCTTCGTGTTTTGCCAGTCATGTTTGATAACAGTTACCTTAAATTTCCGCCTCTTCTAAAATCTGCATTCTATTGAAAGTATATTCTATATTTTTCAAACTGTTTCTTGGTGCCCTTGGCAGTCATATTCCCTAGTTGAAATCCTTAATCGTAAAGTCAGGTTACTAAGTACTATGTTGGGTTTCATGGTTATGTTAGATGATCTGAATACGTACGTGCGTCGTACTTTTGGATGAGCGACAAGCACAATACAGGGTGGCCCATCGACCCCGTCGTCTTTGGAAGGTAGGCCACCCATTCGACACGCACGCAGGGAGTAGGGACGACGTCCCCCACTCCCCCCACTCCGTACTGTCCAGCGGCGCGCATGCTCGCGCAGCCCCCCCTCCCCTGCCGTTGGGTCCACGGCTGGTCAAGAGGGAATGTCGCGAGGGATGTCGCGGGTCAACATTTAATGAATGAAAAACAAAGGATGTTTGTGCCTTTTAATAACAAAAATTAAATCTCTGTGTCAACAAAAATTAAAAAGGAAATCACAGCTTCAAGAAAGAAAAAGACAGCACTGTAACGGGCCGCTTGGAACCTTCTCACTTGTAAAACAAATGCTCGAAGGTTTGGCCATTTTGGCCGATGCACTGGTTGGCCCTCTCAATGGTGTTGAGGTGAACCCGACGCAGCATACCGGGCGTAATGCCCCGGAACGCGTTCTCGATTCGGTCCCGCAGTTCCTCCACAGTGTCCGGCCTCGTCTCGTACACCCTGCCCTTGACATGGCCCCAGAGGAAAAAGTCAAGGGGTGTCAGATCGGGCGATCTTGGAGGCCACGCCACTGGCCCGCCTCGGCCAATCCAGCGGTTCTGGTAAACCTACGGCAAAAATTAAAGCGGTGAATGCAAGAAGAAATTAGGAAAAAAAAACAAGCGTAAAATTGTTTTTGTTCTTACCAAATTCAGGTGATTCCGCACTACTAAAGCCCAGTGTGGAGGGGCCCCATCCTGTTGGTACCAGTGATTCAGGCGCACTTGAAGCGGCACTGCATCAAGGAGGACACCCAAATCATTTTCCAAAAAATTAAGGTAGCCTGGTCCGTTCAGTCGTCCTTCAAAGAAATGGGGCCCAATCACATGGTCACCGAGTACACCACCCCAGCAGTTCACACTCCACTTGTTTTGAAAATCAACGTGGCGGACCCAATTTGGATTTTCATTCCTCGGGGCCCAGTAGTGGCAGTTGTGGCGGTTGACATTGGCCTCGTTGTCAAAATTGGATTCGTCTGACCACAGGACATTGGCCGCGAATCCTGCAGGCTGCTCAACGAGCCATCTGCAGTACGCCAGCCGAAGCGCCGCGTCGCCCTCCCGAAGGCCCTGATTCAGCTTGACTTTGAAAGGATGCCAGTCCGCATCTTTCAAGACTCGCTGGACCGTGAGCCTCGGCAAATTGAGGTCGAGCGCGGCCGCTCTCTGACCTGCAACCAAACGCGTTCGAAAGTTCAAACAACAGTGCCATTTACCACGGGAATTAAACAGTGCTTTTCTCTCAACTTACTGGAATGTGGGTTGTCTTCGAAATGTTGCATCACTGCAGCAGCGTGCGCCTCACGAGGCCTGGGAGCGTTGCGCGGCGCAGCAAACCGGCCGTGAAGTGCTAGGTTAATTTCGAGACGACGAAAAACCAGCGCTCCTGGGTGTCGCGGACGTTCCGGATAACGACGGGCGTACTCGCGAGAAGCCTCAGCAAAGTTATCATTCACGGCACCGAGAACCTTGATCATGTCCGTGTACTATCAGTGGCAAAAGAATTGACCCCTCCCTGTGGCGATACTCCGCGCGCAAGTTCCCAGTAAGGTGCAGCCCTCTGGCGGCAGTTATCGGCAGCCACGGCCATAGCTGCCCACTTCGCAGTTTTTAAAAGATTCCATTACTTAATTTGGTATCAGTGCGTGACGAGACAAATTTCTTTCGGTTGCCAAACGTGGCAGACATCCTCCGAGGAGACGCACACGCTGTAAGCATCAAGAAAATTAGGAAAATAAAGTTATAACGACAAGTGAGGTTATGGGACGCCATAGCAAAAAGGCCTTGGAGAGCAAGCCTGTGTAAGTAGGATCTACCGGCGCCAAAAAAGCACGCCTTGATTCAGCGATGCATTTACTAATAAACTGCAGATAAATTACACGGGAGTAAACGCATCCAGCTAACGCAGCCTGAATCCAATTAAGTGTTTGAAATGAGTTTTCAATCTCAGGTAACGAAGCTCTTTTCCTGTCAGAGCAGGTCCCACGAGCAGCGCGCCCGCGAAACTGCGTCATATGAAATAACTTATATGGGATTCTGAACTTCTTGTCGCGGCCCACACAACGCGACCATCAAGGGTTCGAGTGGGTTTGCAATCCTGTGTAAGTTCGGAATTTTCCGGTCAAAGACGACACCACTGACGGGACGCAGCCCGAGCCTTGCAATCCGAACACAGTTACGCGACATTTCAAACAGCTTGTCGGAGCCCTGGCGCAATCCTGGCCCTAGCCCGGTCGAGGGTTGAAATGAGAGCGCAATCCACCGTAACTAAGGCATTTTCCGGTCAAAGACAGCTCCACCGGCAGGGCGCGCGCCCAGCTGCCCGATCCGAACAAACTTGTATGGGATTCTGAACTTCTTGTCGCGGCCCACACAACGCAACCATCAAGGGTTCGAGTGGGTTTGCAATCCTGTGTAAGTTCGGAATTTTCCGGTCAAAGACAGCTCCACCGGCAGGGCGCGCGCCCAGCTGCCTGATCCGAAAAAACTTATATGGGATTCTGAACTTCTTGTCGCGGCCCACACAACGCAACCATCAAGGGTTCGAGTGGGTTTGCAATCCTGTGTAAGTTCGGAATTTTCCGGTCAAAGACAGCTCCACCGGCAGGGCGCGCGCCCAGCTGCCTGATCCGAACAAACTTATATGGGATTCTGAACTTCTTGTCGCGGCCCACACAACGCAACCATCAAGGGATCGAGTGGGTTTGCAATCCTGTGTAAGTTCGGAATTTTCCGGTCAAAGACAGCTCCACCGGCAGGGCGCGCGCCCAGCTGCCTGATCCGAACAAACTTATATGGGATTCTGAACTTCTTGTCGCGGCCTACACAACGCAACCATCAAGGGTTCGAGTGGGTTTGCAATCCTGTGTAAGTTCGGAATTTTCCGGTCAAAGACGACACCACTGACGGGAAGCAGCCCAAGCCTTGCAATCCGAACACAGTTACGCGACATTTCAAACAGCTTGTCGCAGCCCTGGCGCAATCCTGGCCCTAGCCCGGTCGAGGGTTGAATTGAGAGCGCAATCCACCGTAACTAAGGCATTTTCCGGTCAAAGACAGCTCCACCGGCAGGGCGCGCGCCCAGCTGCCCGATCCGAACAAACTTGTATGGGATTCTGAACTTCTTGTCGCGGCCCACACAACGCAACCATCAAGGGTTCGAGTGGGTTTGCAATCCTGTGTAAGTTCGGAATTTTCCGGTCAAAGACAGCTCCACCGGCAGGGCGCGCGCCCAGCTGCCTGATCCGAACAAACTTATATGGGATTCTGAACTTCTTGTCGCGGCCTACACAACGCAACCATCAAGGGTTCGAGTGGGTTTGCAATCCTGTGTAAGTTCGGAATTTTCCGGTCAAAGACAGCTCCACCGGCAGGGCGCGCGCCCAGCTGCCCGATCCGAACAAACTTGTATGGGATTCTGAACTTCTTGTCGCGGCCCACACAACGCAACCATCAAGGGTTCGAGTGGGTTTGAAATCCTGTGTAAGTTCGGAATTTTCCGGTCAAAGACGACACCACTGACGGGACGCAGCCCAAGCCTTGCAATCCGAACACAGTTACGCGACATTTCAAACAGCTTGTCGCAGCCCTGGCGCAATCCTGGCCCTAGCCCGGTCGAGGGTTGAAATGAGAGCGCAATCCACCGTAACTAAGGCATTTTTGGCTTGTTTTGATAGTTGCCACTTTCCTGGCTATATGTGACAAATAGATCCTTTTTGTGTTTGGATTTGGTTCGGGTCAATGAAAATTCTTTGTGCTTCATTTTTTTTTAATTCATTGAAGGAAGTCTCAACATTTACACGGAAACACTTTTCAACAAATTATAAGTTGACTGCCTAAGTAAATAATCTAGTATTTAGTGTGCCCCCCCTCCGCGTCGATGACAGCTTGGAGGCGACGAGGCATGGAGTCCACCAAGCGCCGGACCATGTCGGCCCTGTGAGCCCAAGTCTGCCAGACCTCTTGGACATGAGCTGCTAGGGCCTCCCTGGTAGCTTCTTGGCGGCCCTCCCATTCTTTGACCATCATTCCCCAGACATGTTCGATTGGATTTAGATCCGGAGAGTAAGCAGGCCATTCGAGAAGTTCAACACCTTCTTCTTGCAGGAACTGAAGTGTCGCCCCCGCGGTATGAATTCCGGCATTATCTTGCATAAATAATATGCCATCTGGGCGCAGTGGGCGCACGGCAGGGAGCATTGAGTTCCTCAGCACTTCGATATACCCAAAGCGGTTCATTCTCGGTGGTATCTCTGTGAATGCAATCGCTCCGCCGTCTCCCGCAATGCATCCCCAGAACCCGCAAGTAACGTGGCCGCTGGCGGAAACCTCAACAATGTTTTCATCGTCGTACCTGAAACACAAGACAAGAAATACATTAGTTGTTTTGAACACTAGCATTCTGAAAGCACCCACTGCACTACAGTCATGTGGTGGGCTGCACAGCGGCAATGCTCTTATTGAAATCAGCCTCAAGGGGCCAAACTGAAAGACACCGTGGGAAAAAAATCCCAGTCCCCGCCCCTCCCTCCGCCCCTCAACCCCATCTCCTTCATCCCCATCACCACACCCTAGACTGCATAATCATCCAGCACATAAAATTTATGACTGTTTAAAAGGGTGTTAGGAAATTTAATCAAATATTTGTTGTTGCTTACCTGGTTCCGTTTAAGCGCCAGCAACGCGCTGAGCCATTCGCATCGCTGCGGAAAGTTTTCTCATCTGAGAAAATGACTCGTCGCCAGTACTCGATTGGTCTGCCAACATTCGCCAATGCGAAGGCGAGGCGGTTCCTCCTTGCTGCACGGGTAAGTCGCGGCTTCTTTGCTGGCCTCCGGCAGCGCACGCCGCTTCCCCTAAGCCTGTGAGAAAAAGAGACAATGATTAGAAGAACATAGTTACAAGTTACGGCTGTCAGCTCCAAAGAAAACCCCACCAAAGAATTAAAATAAAACTCGAAAAACCCTCAAAAAATTTAATACAAATTAATATAAACAGCACTTAAACGCTGCCTTGTCTCTCTGAGACCTGAGTTTCTCCCCCACGCGTGTCTAAATAGTTATCAAACCCGGGTAACTGAGGTAAATTTCGATCCGAGACTACACTGCCTCAGGGCGCTCAGAAAGCTTTGCGATTCCAACGAAGTTACACGCGATTCCACACTCGAAGGCACAACCAGTGCAATGTGCGCCAACACGTGTTCAAACAGTTACCTAAACCCGGGTAACTGAGGTAAATTTCGGTCCGACACTACACTGCCTCAGGGCGCTCAGGAAGCTTTGCGATCCTAACGAAGTTACACGCGATTCCACACTCGAAGGCACAACCAGTGCAATGCGCGCCAACACGTGTTCAAACAGTTACCTAAACCCGGGTAACTGAGGTAAATTTCGGTCCGACACTACACTGCCTCAGGGCGCTCAGGAAGCTTTGCGATCCTAACGAAGTTACACGCGATTCCACACTCGAAGGCACAACCAGTGCAATGCGCGCCAACACGTGTTCAAACAGTTACCTAAACCCGGGTAACTGAGGTAAATTTCGGTCCGACACTACACTGCCTCAGGGCGCTCAGGAAGCTTTGCGATCCTAACGAAGTTACACGCGATTCCACACTCGAAGGCACAACCAGTGCAATGCGCGCCAACACGTGTTCAAACAGTTACCTAAACCCGGGTAACTGAGGTAAATTTCGGTCCGACACTACACTGCCTCAGGGCGCTCAGGAAGCTTTGCGATCCTAACGAAGTTACACGCGATTCCACACTCGAAGGCACAACCAGTGCAATGCGCGCCAACACGTGTTCAAACAGTTACCTTAACCCGGGTAACTGAGGTAAATTTCGGTCCGACACTACACTGCCTCAGGGCGCTCAGGAAGCTTTGCGATCCTAACGAAGTTACACGCGATTCCACACTCGAAGGCACAACCAGTGCAATGCGCGCCAACACGTGTTCAAACAGTTACCTTAACCCGGGTAACTGAGGTAAATTTCAGTCCAACACTACACTGCCTCAGGGCGCTCAGAAAGCATTGCGATCCTAACGAAGTTACACGCGATTCCACACTCGAAGGCACAACCAGTGCAATGCGCGCCAACACGTGTTCAAACAGTTACCTAAACCCGGGTAACTGAGGTAAATTTCGGTCCGACACTACACTGCCTCAGGGCGCTCAGGAAGCTTTGCGATCCTAACGAAGTTACACGCGATTCCACACTCGAAGGCACAACCAGTGCAACACGCCCCGGCGCGTGGTTTAACAGTTACCTAAACCCGGGTAACTGAGGTAAATTCCGACCCAAGAGTGCATTTCTGGCAGGGCTTGCCCTGAATACCCATCACCTTCGAAATGAACTGGGAATTGAAGGCTGACGTAATCAAATAAACTTCAGTTTACCCCATCTAACCGACATGAAGTCAAAACATCACAGTGTTGTGGACTTACCTCTTGTAGATAGTGGACATGCTGGCCTCATTCTCCGGCAGCAATTCCCTGACGATGGCTCTTGTTGGCCTTCTATTCTGGGCCAGAACTGACGCCCGCACTTCGGCATCCTGCTCCGCCGTTGTCACTCTGCGTCTTCCCGTCTTGTGCCTCGTCGGAAGGCCATCGAAGCCTTCATCACGGAAACGTCTGCACCACCGCCGTACGGTTTCCCTTGACACATTCACCTCAGGCCGTCTAGCGATCGCGGCATACGACAAGCCTTGCTGTCGCAGCCCGACAATGAAACCACGTAATCCTTGCGAAGTATACGGCATCGTACCGCTCCACACAACTGCTGGCCATTGCTGACCACGCGGTGGTAAAATATCACGTGGGTTCGTTCAAAAGCACATTTGCGCTTCCGGTCTGGTGAAATGGCCATGTTTGACCATTCGTTTTTTTTCTTTTTCGGCTTTTGGCTGCGAGAGCAGCGCCAACGCATAAATTGTATAGGAGAAATTCTCCAAAGCATATAGAAAGGCGAGACATGGGCGGAACGAAAAACTATGCTTGAAGCCAAGCGTAGCAAGCACTGCGCTAGAAGAAATGCGTAAAAGAATGTTTCAGTTCTAGTGGTGGGAAGATACCTGAAAGTAAGGTTATGTGGCCCCTGCAGCTGCTCACCTGTCTGCTAACTTGATAAACGTCAACATTAGCAAAACCAGCGCAAAAGACGGTTTATTCAAACAGAGTAAAACCCAAGTGAAAGTTTTTTTTTAACTCAATGAAGAGGTGGTTTGCAGGGCAGTGGCGTGGCGCGGCGGAGAGGGGGTATGAGGGGGGAGGCAGCGAGGCAGCTGCCGGATGGGCCGGTGGATAGTTGGCGCTGCTGGACCCGTCTCCTCTCAGCCGCCTCGCTAGCGTAGTGGTAAAAGCGACGAGCTGGTGATCTACCGGCCCGGGTACGACTCCAGTCGATGGTTTTCCTATTTTTCGCTGGCGCGGCAACGCAGCTGTCGCACCCTAGTCAAACCCTCATTATCCCTCCCTCCCAGACGGCATCTACAACCCCTCAGACGACATTTACAACCTTGTGGATCCACAACGTGGAGGTTGTGTCAGGAAGTCCAGCCTTTTCGTTGTGGATCCACAGCGTCACACCTCACAGAGGTTCCCCGACAAGCCGAGCATTCGACCCCCGCATACCTCGCTCTGTCTCTCTCGCACTCCCGGAGTGTGTCTTAGGGGAGCGAGAGAGACAGAGCAACAAGAGAGCGCAGGCTGGTCGTGTAGATCAGCACAGTCGCGGACGTCCAGGTGGTCCAGGCCGCCTGCCGGTCTGCGCCGCACCGTGCCAGTCAATGCTCCACGTCGTCGGGCTTGGCGCACGATCTTAGTTGGCGTGCAGCTCGCCGACGCGCCCTGGGCAGTTGGTCGCACTCGGGCAGGTGCTTGCTTGACGGCGTGCAGGCGCAGCTCAGTGGGGAGAAAGTACGTCGTGCACTGCCTCACTCATGCAATACGTGGAGAAGTGCTTGACGCAGACCGGCACCGACGGCGAGTCGCGTTGTGTGCGCCGCGACAAGAAGTTCAGAATCCCATATAAGTTATGAAGCGGGCCTTCCCGCCCGGGTCTTGAAGTCCGAGTCCGCCGCGCTCCTTGCGCCGCACGATCCGAATGCGCCGCGCGCCGCATCCCAGGCCGCGTAGCGTTCCCCACGGCAACCAAGCTCGTGGACGCCAGGCTGCACGCGTTCAGTCTGGTATGCTCTGGCACCTGGCCGCGTCCACGATCTTAGTTGGCGTGCAGCACGCCGACGCGCCCTGGGCAGTTGGTCGCACTCGGATCGTGCGGCGCAGAGATTTCGAAGTGCACGAGAAGCGCTACCCCACTGAATCCTATGGTCGTTCAGGCGCGGATCCAAAGACTTTTTTTCTTTTTTTTGCGGGGAGGGGGGGGGGCGGGGCAATGCCGCAAACGCTGCCTACTTGCAGGGGCAATGTGCTAATTTTTGCCTACCATGGGGGAAAGAAGGGACCCCCCACCCAGCCCCCGCGAATCCGCGTCTGGAGTCGTTTTTGCCACTCTGACTCTCTCGCACCTATCATAAGGACCCCGTGCGTGCGAGAGAGACAGAGCGAAGGGATAGACAGATGTTTCCGAGCATTTCTGGGCTGTTGCCGGCGGGCAAGCGCTGAGCAGGTGTGGCGGTGCAGAGCAGGGCGGCCGAGATGCGGCGCACGGCCGAGCGTGCAGAGCGGGCCGGGTGAGCTGAGTGGGCCGAGAGGAATGGGAAAGGGGCGGGGGATTTTACAGCGCGGGGTGCTCTGAGCTATTTTTCCGGAGGATGTGCGAGAGAAACAGACGGCGCCCACCAAAGGCTCTAGTACGAACTTGACACTCAGTGCTACCAACTGTAAGAAAGGCGGCGGCGAAAAATTTTTCACCTGAGTGGGTGACGAACCCGAGTCCTCTCATCTCGCTTGGAGATCGGGCGACGCCTTTGCCCACGCGACCACCGTTCACGTGTGGATTGTGCGGGCTCGTTTGGAGACGAAAGCTGGCCTGGACGGCACGAATGCGGCACACGGCCGGGCGGCGAGCCGAGCGCAGTCGGCCACAGTAGGCCCAGCCAGGCCGAGCTAGCCGAGCGAAGCGTGCCGAGGGGGAAAGGGGAAGGGGGCAAGAGATTTTGCGACCGGCCTCGCCCGGTCCCATTCTGTTGTTCTGCGCCAGTTGAAGCGGACGTGTCAGCAAACATTCTGTTCTACGCCAGTTGAAGCGGACTTGTCAGCGAAATCCAGGTGGGTTCTGACTTCGTCAACGTGTGATTTTGTGGATGATAATCGTTCTATTCCCGAGAATTGCGGGCGGCCAAGAGTCAGTTGGTGGCCAGAGGGTTGCTCCGTACTCCGACCTTGTCCTTGGAAGCGCGGTTGTCCGCGTGCATCACGCCGACTCCTCGGCGGCGGCCTCGTGTCCGTCCGCGAGTCGCACGTCTCCGTCGGCCGTCCCGTCGCATGTCGAGTTGCCCGGCCTTCTTGCCCACTTCGACTCCCTCGCCGCGGTGGCGGGCCGCGACTAGCACGTCGGCGCGTTGACGGCGACCACGCAGGTCGTCGAGTCACACTTCCTCTCGCCGGCAGTGGCGCGGCTGCCTGCCTGCGCGTTGTCTTGTCCTTGGCGGTGCCGTTGCAACACGCCGACTCCTCGGCGGCGGCCTCGTGTCTCCGTAGAACACGCCCCGATGAACGGCCTAACTTTGTTTACTCTAATGTCATCCCTGCGCGCTCTTGGGGCGGTCACGTCTTGCAGACTGTTCCGAGTGTCGTTCCCGTCGCTCTTTCTCTCTAACACTCATGGGGTGTTCCGTCTCGGTGCGAGAGAGAAAGAGCGACGAAAACGACTCTCGGAATCAGCCTGCTGCATCCCGGATTCCTCGAGGGGGACCACGCGGCCGTTTGTAGCACGTTTTGGTGGCACGTTATAGTCCAGCCCCTCGACGCGCTCGGCTACGCGGCCGGTTTTGGCCAGCACTCCGTCTCCCGGGCTTGGCCCCCCTGTCTGCCTATCGGGCGTTGCCGTCAAACTTCCTTTTGCCGGTCAACTATGTTGAACTGTTGCAGTTCTTTACAGGCGCAAGTCTTGAGTTTCTGCTAGCGAATTCCTTGTTCCGACGTTTCTTTTGTAATGTGACGAAACATATGCAGCTGAAGTAATTTGCGTCTTGAACGATTACAGGTGCCTTCAATCGTTGAAATGGCTGAGTTTGTGCGTCAAACTCGAAGTATGAAACGTGTTAACCCGGACTCAGAGCCTCCTAATGTGTTGAAAGTAAGTTTGATTCTTATTCACATTTGAGAGCAGATACCTGTGTCAGTCATTGTGTGTCCCTATTCTTTATTGATAAACGCGTCTTTTCTGGACAGGTTCCGGATCGTAAGCGCAAAGTGACGTCCCGGACATTGTCTACGACCACGGCATCGGGCACGTCGTCGGGCACGTCGTCGGCACGCGGCACGTCGTCGGGCACGTCTCCGGCACGTCGTCGGGACGTCGTCGGCACGTCGCGGGCACGTCGTTGGGCACGTCGTCGGGCACGTCGTCGGGCACGTCGTCGGGCACGTCGTCGGGCACGTCGTCGGGCACGTCGTCGGGCACGTCGTCGGGCACGTCGTCGGGCACGTCGTCGGGCACGTCGTCGGGCACGTCGTCGGGCACGTCGTCGGGCACGTCGTCGGGCACGTCGAACGAGTCCACAGCTGCTGTGGAAAAGGTAGGCAACCTATCCTACGCCAGGCACTGCGTTAGCGTTCCGTTTTCTAACTGTAACAAAGCACTGCAATAATGTTCTGTAGGGCTGTTTCTGAACTGCAGACTCAAATGAATAATTGTTTTTGTGTTTTATTTTTCCAGGTTCCGGAACCCGTGCTGCTGCCTACGAGCAAGTTGCCTGACCTGCCGGCCGTGCCTGAAGAGAAGGGCAACCCGACGAGCCTGTTGGATCTCAGCCTGCCTACTACTGAGGCGAAGGTAGGCAGCCCACCATACTTCTCTTCTTTCTGGCCAGTGGATCCCAGCCTCTGCCTTGCCGCCTAACGTTTGAAAGAATCTGCCTGACAATACTTAAATTATTTCCCCTGCAGGTTCAGCCCTTTGCGTCTCTCGATAGCTCGTTGGCTGCTATCTCACCTGTCCCCTCTGCCGCTTTGACTACAGCTATGTTGAGGAAGCCTCTGCTCATTCAACGTGCTGCCCACGGAGAGGTTGGTAACGTATGCAACTTCAGTGTTTTACAATTTTTCGTAGTAAGGACACTGAGGTAGTACCTTAGTCGAAATATTTAGAGATTTAGGATGCCGGCCCATGGGCTTTGCGGCTGCGGTGGCCGAGACCGCTCGTCTTGCTTGGATGGCAACTGATCCAGCTGATACCGCCGCACTGGCACCGGTGCGAGCTAGCCGTGAGCCGGCACACCCAAGTACTCTAATAACATTTCACTTCCAGTGCAGTAACATTTCCCTTGGTTTTCTAGTGCGGTTGTTTCCCGGCCACAAGTTCTAATTTAAAAATTGATTTTTTTAAAGGGTTTTTTGATTACTGATGCGCGTTCTGGGAGGCCGCAGGAGAACATTACGTCTCAGCTCCAGGCCCCAGTCATGCCCATTACGTCAAGGATCTCTAATAGCCAGCCTCGTCTTCAGACGCAGGTAAGCCAACTAAAGAACGCGCCTGGTTAGCTGCTTGAGGCTAGTGTTCAGAGAAACAGCAAGGGCTTCGGACCCTTGGCGCAGCTCCTGCTGGTTGGAGGTCCTAACCGATATAACATTATGGTATACTAAGATTGTTTGCAGGCTATGATGAAAATCAATTCTTGCTTTCAGATTTCAATTTTTCAAAAACCTGTCCGGAGGCAGCCCTTACCGCTTGGGCGGCTCAACTTCATGTCTTCGTTAGATCTCGGCCTGCCCACTACAGAGGCGAAGGTAGGCAACCCATTTGTCTCTGTCGTCTCGCGGCCTTTCGGTGGCAAACCTCTGCGTTACCGCTGTCTGTCGAAGTAACTCTGGCGCAAAATAACAAACATCTTTTTCATATCAGGTCGGAGTTTCTGCGTCCTTGGCTAGTATGACAGCGTCGCACCCTTCTGCCTCTGCCTTTGCCTCTTGGGTGCCACCAGCCGTGCCTGCACCGCCAAGCAAGTTGCCTGACCTGTCGGCCGTGTCTGGGAAGAAGGGCAACCCGACGAGCCAGTTGGATCTCGGCCTGCCCACTACAGAGGCGAAGGTAGGCAACCCATTTGTCTCTGTCGTCTCGCGGCCTTTCGGTGGCAAACCTCTGCGTTACCGCTGTCTGTCGAAGTAACTCTGGCGCAAAATAACAAACATCTTTTTCATATCAGGTCGGAGTTTCTGCGTCCTTGGCTAGCATGACAGCGTCGCACCCTTCTGCCTCTGCCTTTGCCTCTTGGGTGCCACCAGCCGTGCCTGCACCGCCAAGCAAGTTGCCTGACCTGTCGGCCGTGTCTGGGAAGAAGGGCAACCCGGCGAGCCAGTTGGATCTCGGCCTGCCCACTACAGAGGCGAAGGTAGGCAACCCATCATGATGCATTCTTTTCCAAACCAATTTAAATTTCGAGAGGCCATTAGTTTGTGATTTGTTGTGAAAGTAGTTTCGGACCGAGTGGGATTGCTTGCGAGGACCGAGCAGGTAGGCAACCTGTTGTGCATGCTTGTTAACGGGGCTGCCTCGGCCTTTGGTCGTTCCCGACTGTCCCAACTCACACTGGGTCACTCATACTTAGTTGCGTTCTGTGCTTTAGAGTCGCTAAATGGGACTCGACTCGACCCAACCGTGTGACCCCACCAATGGATTCCTTGTTCGGAGAACAATCCATTAGTGGGGGTCACACGTTCGTTGCGAGTCCCATTTAGCGACACTGGCGCTCAAAACGCGTCTAGAATTTTTGCCGCCCCCACCGGTCCTCTGGCCCACTGTGCAGCCGCCGCTCTGGCACTCCCATGTTAACATTCCTTTCTGTCCAGGTGCCGCTGCCCGGTGTAAAGCAGGAGAACCTTGTGACAGCGGAAATTGGCTGTCAAACTTTGCCTTTCTCTTGCCTGGCTTGTGGGCACGTGGTAGACTATATTTCAAAGGTATGTATAACCGTTAAATTATGTAAAGAATTTTGTAGCTCTCTTTGTGGCGTTTTTGGTTCTGGCATTGCTTAGTGCAAAGCCTCTTACTGCCATCATTCGGCTGCCCTTAATGACACCAGAGGGATCACTGTTACCGAGAGTAAATACGTTTTCTTACTTTTTCAGAAATATAAGGAACTAGACATTCAGCGACTAGCCGCTGCCATGACTAAGCCCCAGTGGGATTTTATATCCAAGAAGTCAAATGATGACTTGATTAGAAAGTTGCTAACTGTGAGTATCCTTCAATTCCTTTTCGTAACTATTCAGAAACAAGCAAATTCTATTTTATTTTATTTTTCAGGGGAATTTTGAGTTTGAGTCTGTGTATATTACTCCCTCTATGGAGGTCGTTCCACCAAGCACGGAGCTTCGTGGAGCACTGCAAAAAAAGGGCTCCTGGCCTTTTTATTTTGCTAAGGGCATGCGTCCTTTAGATAAGAAGACACTGTCACATCTCAGGGGACTAATGACCTCTCATAATAGCTTCACCGTCCTCTTTTATTTGCTTACCTATGTTGGAGTGATTATGTATCCGGAAGGCTGCTACATTACGTTTACTGATGAGGTTTACTCAAAGTTGGGTAAACTGTTTCCACTACCAGAGAGTTACACTGTAAGTTTATAAGAATGTAAGATGGATTTTATTGTCATGTTAAAATTCATTCCTTAACCACCGTTTTTGGCTCCAGGGTTCCGTTCAGACGACCACAGGGCCAAAGACATTTATTTGTCCTCTCTGTGAGAAGGTTGTTATGGGAAGAAATGCGAAGCAGCACCTTGTAACTCTAATGTGCAACAAGAGCTCCCCCATCGATGCGGAACAGCGACGGAACCTAGCTCATGCCATCACGGCTCAAAATCTGTTTTTGATAAAAAATGAGCACTTAGACAGACTCAATGCGCATTTAAAGAAGCAAGATCGCACCTTCCTAAGAGGACTGCTAATGTTATTAGGGGGGCAAATTTTAGACAAGGAATTTAAACCAATGCACCTTAATGACTGCGTGTAATAATGAAATTATGCAAATAATTATGCAATAAAGAAGAAAAATAATGTGTTTGTGTTTAAAACGCTGGTTTCTGTCAACCTTTTTCCTACAAATAAATTTAAAAACAAAAAACAAAGCGTCATTAAGACAAAACCGAGCCTCATTAATTGCAAGCCCCGATTGTGCACAAAAAACTATGCATTCCAAATGCCGGCATACTTTTTTAAGATCTAAAGGAAAGGTTCGCGCACTGTTAAAAAAAAAACTTGGTTAAATCACAAAATACTTGAGTGACAAAATTGAAGTTAAACCGAATCCCATATAAGTTTGTTCGGATCAGGCAGCTGGGCGCGCGCCCTGCCGGTGGAGCTGTCTTTGACCGGAAAATTCCGAACTTACACAGGATTGCAAACCCACTCGAACCCTTGATGGTTGCGTTGTGTGGGCCGCGACAAGAAGTTCAGAATCCCATACAAGTTTGTTCGGATCGGGCAGCTGGGCGCGCGCCCTGCCGGTGGAGCTGTCTTTGACCGGAAAATGCCTTAGTTACGGTGGATTGCGCTCTCAATTCAACCCTCGACCAGGCTAGGGCCAGGATTGCGCCAGGGCTGCGACAAGCTGTTTGAAATGTCGCGTAACTGTGTTCGGATTGCAAGGCTTGGGCTGCGTCCCGTCAGTGGTGTCGTCTTTGACCGGAAAATTCCGAACTTACACAGGATTGCAAACCCACTCGAACCCTTGATGGTTGCGTTGTGTGGGCCGCGACAAGAAGTTCAGAATCCCATATAAGTTTGTTCGGATCAGGCAGCTGGGCGCGCGCCCTGCCGGTGGAGCTGTCTTTGACCGGAAAATTCCGAACTTACACAGGATTGCAAACCCACTCGAACCCTTGATGGTTGCGTTGTGTGGGCCGCGACAAGAAGTTCAGAATCCCATATAAGTTTGTTCGGATCAGGCAGCTGGGCGCGCGCCCTGCCGGTGGAGCTGTCTTTGACCGGAAAATTCCGAACTTACACAGGATTGCAAACCCACTCGAACCCTTGATGGTTGCGTTGTGTGGGCCGCGACAAGAAGTTCAGAATCCCATATAAGTTTGTTCGGATCAGGCAGCTGGGCGCGCGCCCTGCCGGTGGAGCTGTCTTTGACCGGAAAATGTCTTAGTTACGGTGGATTGCGCTCTCATTTCAACCCTCGACCGGGCTAGGGCCAGGATTGCGCCAGGGCTCCGACAAGCTGTTTGAAATGTCGCGTAACTGTGTTCGGATTGCAAGGCTCGGGCTGCGTCCCGTCAGTGGTGTCGTCTTTGACCGGAAAATTCCGAACTTACACAGGATTGAAAACCCCACTCGAACCCTTGATGGTCGCGTTGTGGGGGCCCGCGACAAGAAGTTCAGAATCCCATATAAGTTATTTCATATGACGCAGTTTCGCGGGCGCGCTGCTCGTGGGACCTGCTCTGACGGGAAAAAGGGCTTCGTTACCTGAGATTGAAAACTCATTTCAAACACTTAATTGGATTCAGGCTGCGTTAGCTGGATGCGTTTACTCCCGTGTAATTTATCTGCAGTTTATTAGTAAATGCATCGCTGAATCAAGGCGTGCTTTTTTGGCGCCGGTAGATCCTACTTACACAGGCTTGCTCCCCAAAGGGCCTTTTTGCTATGGCGTCCCATAACCTCACTTGTCGTTATAATTTTATTTTCCTAATTTTCTTGATGCTTACAGCGTGTGCGTCTCCTCGGAGGATGTCTGCCACTTTTGGCAACCGAAAGAAATTTGTCTCGTCACGCACTGATACCAAATTAAGTAACGGAATCTTTTAAAAACTGCGAAGTGGGCAGCTATGGCCGTGGCTGCCGATAACTGCCGCCAGAGGGCTGCACCTTACTGGGAACTTGCGCGCGGAGTATCGCCACAGGGGGGGGTCAATTCTTTTGCCACTGATAGTACTCCCTCTGGTGAAGTTCACCATGTTGCAAAACTGATTGTTGATTTTTACTTTCTGAACTGCGCGTCACTCGCAGCTCAGGGCGGCAGACGTCAACACTGGGGCGAGAGGGGGAGGGGAGACTGCGCGAGCAAGCGCGCCACTGGAAAGGACGGAGTGGGGGCAGTGGGAGACGTCGTCGCTACTCCCTGCGTGGTGTCAAATGGGTGGCCTACCTTCCAAAGCCGACGGGGTCGATGGGCCACCCTGTATGTAGAACAGGTGGACGGTAAAAACGGTTCCTGGTTCTTCCAGGAACTCCACGGAAATCGCCTATGTCTAATGCGGGAAGCCAAAGGGCTTCTTGGTAAAACCAGGAACCGTTTTTACCCGAGGGGGAAATCACTCTTAAAAACTGTGACCCGACTACTCCCTATTACGTTCTATTACGCTATTACAGAAGGCTTATTACGCTCAAAAATATCCAGATTTAGGCTAAAATCGGATCCTAAATAGGGGAAATTTTAAGAAATTTGGCTATTACGCTACTATTACGCGTAATACTAGGAATCGGTGACCCGACTATTACGCGAGTGATTCCTCCCTCGTTTTTACCGTGCATGAAGTCGAAGCTACCAGGTTTTGTTAGCCGCAATCGAGTAAATGGCTTAGCTTTCGCTCTGCCAGTAAGAACTGTGTTATTAGGGGAGCGTGTGTGTGTGTGTGTGTGTGTGTAGCTGTGGACAGAGATCCTTAACTTAACATTTAACTAACACTGCTTTCATAACGTAACATAAGACAATTTTCGCTAAAGGGTAAGGGTACGGACTTTTGGAAGTGCTTCCAAAAGTATCTCTACACAAATTCAAAACACCAAAAAATAACTTACCCTTTTTGAAAAGATGTCGGACGTTAAGGTTAATAACTTAAACTCTTACGATAACGTTATGATGCCCTTATGAAGTAAGTTAAGGATCCCTGGGTGTGGGGAGAGAGAGAGAATTAGGGGGTGGGGGATAGGGAGAGAGTGAGAGCTGAACAGCTCGCTGCTGACACTGCAGTATAGCACTGGACGGTCGACGTGCTGTCAGTGGAATGCGCTCGTCAGTCGTTCCTCCTCCAGTGAGACTACAGTGAGTGCTTGGGACGGTCGCGGTCGGACGTTCTCGCGGCCCCGAGACGCCTTCGCCGCCTTGGCGCTGTTGCAGGTGTTCGCTGGACTTTCGGCGCCGGCAGAATCGTCCTGCCGACTCGTGTCGTCCTCGCCTGTGGTGGTGAGAGGTTAGTGCGATCGACTTCCTGAGTGCCGAGCAACCGTAAGTACGTACACGGTTCAAACGGTTCCTGGTTTTCCCACGAACTTCCTGGAAATTACCTATGTTTCTACCATAGGCTTCCTGGGAAAACCAGGTACCGTTTTCACCGTGTACGTTGAGATCATGAAGGTAAAAGATTACAAACCCGCCAAGAGCATGAAACTCTGAGGCTAAATGAGGGAAATAAGGAGAAGGCTCAGACCGGAAGTCAGTTAATATGCGGGAGGATAAAGATATTAGCCCAATAAAAGGTGTGTACTGTTAGGTGTCATCCTCTGTCGCGGTCTCTCTTGAAACCCTGCATAGAACGCTTCACGCAATGCTAACGGGGGCTTCGTAGCCCACACACGAAATCGTCCATGATTCAAATTATTTGTTTGCGATTGGGAGAAAAATACTTCGCAGGAAGTTCTTCGTAGGCTTCAAAGAAATTATCCTTTGCATGATCGCCCTCCCCCTGAATGTGTTATCCAATCAAGGTAGGTGTACGCGAGACCGTGTCTTGTCGAACAGGCTTCGCGATGCTGCACCAGTCACGTCAATCCACGCCTGGCGTTTACACCTGCCTTGGCCTGCGGCGCTTACTACTTGCCCTCGGCAAGCTGGCACAGAAATTTATGTAAAGTCAATGAAACGAACACTTTGAGGTAATGGTTTCAAGTAGGATATTTGATCAATAGGGTACTTTCGTAGGTCCCTGAACCGGAAGCACACAGACGCCATGTTAGCGGAAGTAGATCCAAACTTGACATGGGAAAGAGACGTTAGTCAAGCGTATCGGCCACACTTGAACATGAACAGTCGTTTGATACTTGCTTGCTGTGCATATGTGTTTCGCGAGCGATATTTGCACAGCTCGGCTTTAGTTTTAGATCCGAAGAGAGGTTAGTTTCCGGCCAATTTGGCGTCTGCTGGTCTGCTTGCTCCCGGTTCAGGATCTACGAAAGTACCCTATCAGACCTATCGAACCCTTTTGCGAAGATAGTGATTGGGCCTACTGCCGACGGCGAGCTCAAAGACACCCCCCCCCCCTTTTCCAACCACTCGTTCAAAAGGTCTCGGCGAGATCTATCGAAAACTGTAATAAAAATTTTCAGTCGGTCGACACCCTTTTTTCAAGATCCTGATCTGGCCAACTCGTGGAAGAGGGTATTTCGGAGGACATTCAGACCGGATTTCAGCGACAGAACGGGAGAAACAAAAGAGTGTCGCGAGGCCGTGCTGAGCGGTGGTGGGGGCAGCGTGCGCGCGCCGCCTTCACCCCTACTCCGCCTATTTCGATCCCCACCACCGCTCAGCACAGGCCGCGCGACGCTCTTTTGTTTATCGCGTTCTGCCGCTGCCGTCCGGTGTAGGTTTTCTCCAAAGTGCCTTATGACAGTAATCCTCTGCCTGCTCATGTTAACCATGCCTTGTTTGGTTGGATCCACTTCGATTCTTCGAGGAAGGGGCCGTCCATAAAATACGTAACGCACCTAAAGGGGGGGAGGGGGTCAGAGCTTCCGTTACGGTGCGTTTCATGGGGGGCGGGGGGTTCGACCCGGCGTGATGTAACGCAAATCGACCCATACACGCGTACACTTAAAAGCGTGAAATTGTGGTTTCCTCGTACGTTTTGACAGCTTCTGCGTGCTTTTAACCTTTTAGCAATTCGTCACGTAACGCACCGGGGGAGGGGGGAGGGGTCCAAGGCAGCGTCACGCTGCGTTTCATAGGGGGGCGGGGGGGTCAAAATTGCCTCAAAAAGCGTTACGTATTTTATGGACGGCCCCGAACACGTTTAAGCTGAAAATTAGACCGCGTCGGTCTAACAGAAGCCGCTTTGCATCACTGGCAAAGCCTAAGGCCTCCAATAGGCTCATGCTGTGCAAGACATCCCAGGCCTACACATTTAACTTTCGGCTTTGATATCCCATTACTTGCAGCCATGGCCGGGAACAAAACTTTCATGTTTCGATAAACTTCATTACTTCTTTCCGATCTCTCAAAATTTGTCTCTTACCAGACTAGAATTGCTATGAAAAGAATTCTGCAAATTTTGGCTGATTTTTAGACTCCCAATCAGGTCACGAGCGGCGGAGGATCAAGAAAACCAGACGATTCAGTGGTACATTTATTTCTTGTGCGTCTGAATTTCTCATTTCCCCTCAGCTCTTGTCAGCAGATCTGGATTTGATGGTTCACCCTGAAAATCTGTCACATGATGACCATTTCAAGGCTACTGTCCCTTTCAAGGATGTCATTCAAAAAGTATGATGACATAGGTGTCAATTGTCATCCTGAGCAAGAAGTGATCATTTCATTCACATTTTCTTTAATTTAGTGACAACAAATTTTTGGTGTTTGAGCGGTTTAACTTTGGGGTCTTGGCCGCTAGTAAGCAGCACCGGGATTGTTCGCTGTGAGAAATACGCCGTGAAATACGCGACGCTCGACCCTGCACACGGCAAAAGTACCGCCTGGGATTCCCAGGCGCATCATAAGGAAAAGGGCCTATTTTCCAGGCACCGCCTGGGAATCCCGGGTCGCCACGGAGCCTGGGGGCACTCGCGCGGTGCTGCCATCTCAACGGCTGTAGTTTTCCAAGATCAAACGAGTGCTCGGTGATTGTTGAGTGAAAGTAAATGAGCATTTTCAAGTAGGAGTTTTCAGTGCACATAGCTACCAACAATAGACACTTCTACACTGCAAAAAATCAGTGTCTGATACGGAGCATGCTACGGCGTGCCGTATACCCCCTGAAATGGTGATACGGACATCTGTCTTACCACTCCTCCCATAAGTGCCTGTGCTTTGTAGAGCGTGGTACGGAAATTTAACGGAAAATGTACCGCTAATTTTAGACCGAAGGTTGCCGTTTCGGTTTCCCGTTTGTGAAATAGTCCAAAATGGTCTACGGACCGTGAGGAACGGTCGCTCCGTAACGCAAAGTTCTCTACGGAACACATGAAACGGTCACTCCGTACCGTAGGGATACGGACTGGCCGTTACACGTTATCCGTTACAGAAGTTTGAGTTACGGAGCGTCCGTTCCACACTGTCCGTAGAGCATTTTGGACTTTTTCACAGACGGAAAACCGAAACGCCAACCTCCGGACTTAAATAAGCGGTACATTTTCCGTTAAATTTTCGTACCACGCTTTACAAAGCACGGGCTCTGATAGGAGAGGTGGTACGGCAGATGTTCCGTATCACCATTTCAGGGGGTATACGGAACGCCGCCGTAGCATGATCCGTATCAGACACTGAATTTTTGCAGTGTAGCAGGGCCTGGAGTGACGAACTAGAAGAACACAAGCCGGAAACAGTTGTCAAATAACGCTTATTTCTTGATGACGAATGTTTATTCTCAATCTAAACATTCAAGTAAGCTTAATCTTATAATACAATCTGATTTAAACCTGCCATAAAGAAACCCGAAAAAGGCCGATTTCTTGTACTGTTTCCGGTCTATGTTCTTCTTCTTCGTCACTTCAGGCCCTGCCAGAAGCGTGTCTGTTTTCTTTTCACAATCAAGGAGCAATTGTGTGCCTTCACACTCCAGTTTCGCAAGGGAGGAGTGTGACAGTTGCGTGTCTCTGCAGATGGAGTGCCACGTGTGCTTGGAGCCCTTCGACTCCACCGAGCGCCGGCCGAAGGTGCTGCCCTGCGGCCACTCGTTCTGCTTCAGGTGTCTGCAGGGGCTGGAGATCAGGAAATGCCCGCTGGACAACAAGGTGAGCTCACTGTTATTCAAACTGCGATAACCACTGTCTATATTTTGCAATAAAAAACTTATAACATTTTTTTTTTGCTATGATGACAACCTAAAATCTGCAATAAAAATTTATAGCTAAATTTTGCAATAAAGTATCACTTTTTTTACGATAATGACTACAAAGAAAATGCAATAAAAAGTTATCGCAGAAAAAAATGTGATAAAAGTTACTACAAAACGCTCTTTTATCGCTAAAATTATGGGGTGGTTATTGCAAAAAATTTGCAATAACAAAATTATCGCACTCCAGGATGCGATAAATCGTGGGAATCGCAAACTCGGTTTTATCGCAAAAAAATTGTAGTAAAAGTATCGCAAAATGAAAGACAGTGAATTCCAGCAGCCTTTCTCAATCGTTACTTTCTACATAATGGCGACCCATGATGCAGTAGGAAGAGTCACCAAGTTCTAGCACAACGGCACTAGTTTTGTTTTTTAGTTCTGGTTCATAACCCATAGTCGAATTGCCACTTCAAATTTTTTAAGGGACTTCTAGAAGTTAGTCAATGCTCTGGTTGGCTGGTAATGGATTCATTTCAATTTTTTTATTTCTTTCCAGCGATTCCAGAGCTTACCGTCGAATTTGCCTGACAACTATAGCCTGATTCAGTTCAAGTAAGTCTTGTCACGTGGCGTTTGATTGTAGCACAGAAGTATTGCGGCCACTCTGTATTCGAAGGTGTACCTTACGAAGCCCTAGGCTGCACTTGGCTGTGCACTGCTCTGATCTAAATCCGCTCTTGATTCTACCACCATACTGCACGGGTAAGCCGGGTTTACGCTCGTTTTCCGTCGGCAATGACGTAACGATTTTCTCCTTCTCGACGTCTGCGTTTGTTTACATTTCCGTGTCAGGTTATTTTGACCTGCACACGAACGTAAATAAAACGACGAGAGGACGAGGTCTCTTTTTCACTTACCTTATTTTGGGAAAAAATCTTACGGGCTATCGTTACGTTATTGCCGGCCGAAAACAAGCGTTGAAACGGTTCTTGGTTTTTCCAGGAACCTCCTGGAAATCGCCTTACACGGCGAAGCCAGTGGTAAGTTTGCTTGCCACAAACTTTGGCAAGCCGTTTTGACTCGAAATTTGGCAAGCTTTGGTCGGCAATCATCATAAGCTTGCCAAATTTTGGTAAGCTGTGAGTATTTACGGGCCAAGCTTGCCAAATTTTGGCAAGCTGGCGAAATTTGGCAAGCTGGGGAGCATTTTATGGCCAAGCTTGAAAATTTTTGGCATTAAAAACAGCTTTCCAAATTTGTGGCAAGTAAACTTTCCACCGGCTTTGCAGTGCAGTCTTCACCAGATCAGAAAATGTTTTTACCGTGTACGTCTTTTTTTTGGCCCGTCCCGTTCATTTTTTGGCCCGTCCCGTTTATTTTTTGTTAAAAAAATGACGGAGGGACGGGCATATAGTATGATGCATGCTGTGCGTCCGTTCGTTCGTTCGTCCGTTCGTCCGAGGACTTCCCGTGGTCCGATCTTGACCAAATTTGGTATGCAGCCTCCTTGGGTGACCCTAAGAACCGCCCGGTGGCAGCAAATCCGATCCGAGCCCCGGGGGCGCTGCTGCAGGTGCATCATGGTCTACATGGGGTCGAGGAGGATTTCGGCAACGGATACAGCTAGCAAGGCATGTAGGGGTATTTTTGGAATCGGGGCGACGAGACAAAACCAATGGTGCCAGTTTCAAGCGAATCGGAGAAGTTTGGACACGGGTTCAAATCCCAGTGGGGTATATTTTGAACATTATTTTTATTCGAGTTTTTGGCCCGTCCCGTTCATTTTTTGTAAAAAAATGACGGAGGGACGGGCATATAGTATGATCCCTGCTGTGCGTCCGTCCGTCCGTCCGTCCGTCCGTCCGTCCGTCCGTCCGTCCGTCCGTCCGAGGACTTCTCGTGGTCCGATCTTGACCAAATTTGGTATGCAGCCTCCTTGGGTGACCCTAAGAACCGCCCGGTGGCAGCAAATCCGATCCGAGCCCCGGGGGCGCTGCTGCAGGTGCATCATGGTCTACATGGGGTCGAAGAGGATCTCGGCAACGGATGCAGCTAGGAGGGCATGTAGGGGTATTTTTGGAACCGGGGCGACGAGAAAAAAACAATGGTGCCAGTTTCGAGCGAATCGGAGAAGTTCGGACCCGGGTTCAAATCCCAGCGGGGTATTTTTTGAACATTCTTTTTATTCGAGTTTTTGCATTGTTTCTGATGTTTTTAAGGGTGCTGATGACGAAAATGACATTAATTTTAACCCCAGATTCAGGTTTTAATTCCGTCGGGGTCAAACATAGGTGAAATTCGTACGTTTCTTAATGTACGGGACGGGCCAAAGTTGCCGATATATATCGCTACTTTTCCTGTTATTGCATTGTTTCTTATGTTTGTGAGGGTGCTGATGACGAAAATGACATCTATTTTGACCCCAGACTGAAGTTCAAACCCGTCAGGGTTAAACAAAGGCGAAATTCACACATTTGTTAATGCACGGGACGGGCCAAAGTTGCCGATGTATATCGCTACTTTTCCTGTTATTGTAAAAAAATGACGGAGGGACGGGCATATAGTAAGATCCCTGCTGTGCGTCCGTCCGTCCGTTCGTCCGAGGACTTCCCGTGGTCCGATCTTGACCAAATTTGGTATGCAGCCTCCTTGGGTGACCCTAAGAACCGCCCGGTGGCAGCAAATCCGATCCGAGCCCCGGGGGCGCTGCTGCAGGTGGTCTACATTGGGTCGAGGAGGATCTCGGCAACGGATGCAGCTAGGAGGGCACGTAGGGGTATTTTTGGAATCGGGGCGACGAGAAAAAAACAATGGTGCCAGTTTCGAGCGAATCGGAGAAGTTCGGACCCGGGTTCAAATCCCAGCGGGGTATTTTTTGAACATTCTTTTTATTCGAGTTTTTGCATTGTTTCTGATGTTTTTAAGGGTGCTGATGACGAAAATGACATTAATTTTAACCCCAGATTCAGGTTTTAATTCCGTCGGGGTCAAACATAGGTGAAATTCGTACGTCTCTTAATGTACGGGACGGGCCAAAGTTGCCGATGTATATCGCTACTTTTCCTGTTATTTGTGTGAAAAGCTTAGCGTGAAACTGTGCATACGTTCTTAAATGCTCGAGTTAGTACGTAGTTCGCACGACAATTTAAGATTTGATCATTATTTATTGTGTATTCTCGATTTTTGACGTCACATTTGCCTGAATAAACAGTCACAGTTTCAGCTTGAATCGGCCCTTGAGGGCGCTCACATCAAAAAGAATCTGGCACGTGTGCAAAGGGATTAAGTGTGTAGCGCACCGCACGAATTTGCTCAGTTAATAATTTTGTGTCGCAGATATATGATTTCATCCGGTGTTATGCACACTCTCAACCCTTTACTGACCATTTCTCAATAGCAGACGCATTTCTGTCAGCAACCATATTACTTAGTATTTTTTGTCAGTATTACTTATCGACTTTATAACAAAGAAATTGTGTAAGCATTTAAGAATGAAATACTAAGTATTATGGTTGGTTACAGAAATACGTCTGCCAACAGGGATTCTTAACTTACCTCATAAGGGCATCATAAGGTTATCATAAGAGTTACAGTTATTACCCTTAACCTCTAACATCTTTTCAAAAGGGTAGGTTATGTTTTTTACGTCTCGAATTTGTGTGGATATACTTTTGCGAGTACTCTCATAAGTCCATACCCTTAACCTTTAGCGAACATTGTCTCATGTTACGTTATGAAAGCAGTGTTAGTTAAATGTTACGTTAAGGATCCCTGTCTGCCAATGAGAAATAGTCAATTAACGACTGAGAGAGCATATGAAACTCCAAATGGTTGTGTTTTGTGCTCCTGTCTAGGCCCGTGGACACAACGTCTCTGCAGTTTTGGTGCCAGAGCTGCCAGAAGACCGCGACCCAAGAGTGCGTGGAGAACCATTCCGTTTGCAGTCTGAAGAAGGTGCGGGCTGAAGAGGCTGGACAGCTTCTGGAGGCACTGCAGCGCGACCAGGCGGCCGTGGACGAGGCCTTCGGCACACTGGAGGACTTGCGCGGCCAGTTGGAGGCCCTGCACGGCGAGCTGGAGAAGAAGAGGGTTGGCCTGGTCGCTGCGGAGTGGCGCCTGCAGACCGGGCAGGGCGCGGACGAGGCCGCCTGGGAGAGTGCCAAGCAGGACGCGGCGCAGGCCGGTAAGCATGCTGTTAGTCTCGGGGTGATGTCATGTCATATTCGTTACAATATGAATTTTGTCACGTTCGATTGTATACACTGAGGAAACCTTACAAACTAATTTTGGCCTAACAAAGAAAAGTAGTTTCTATAACAAAGTATTTTGAGCACACATAAGCTTTCAAAGAAAATACTTCGTAATTTACGAACTATTTCTTCGTATATCAAAGTATTTTAGTTTGTTAAATGTATGCTCAAAATACTTCGTAAGGTTTTAAGAGTATAATGTATCATTCTATTCTATGTTATGGTGAGATGTAGGTGAAAATATGTCATAGAATGGTTGAAATGAATAAGATTTTGTTTGAGTCTGATAATAGCATCTCTCTGTTGCGTTTTTTTTGGTCACAGCTTTTACTAGAATTGTTACTGAAAACTTTTAAATGTATTTTTTGAAGCTTACCATTTGACTCTGTTCGCTTAGTTTCTCTCAACGATTTGTTATCTTACTCGGAAACCTTCATGTTCATACTTTCTTGATTTTTTGAGATTTTTTGAGTCAAAGTTACACTTAGTTACAGAGAGACGTTCCAATTCGACGCATCGTTATAAAATAATCCTAACTGCCAGGGTAGATCCAAGACAATCCTAACTGTCAGAGCAGATCCAAGACAATCCTTACTTTTCTTGTCAATTCAGAACTATCCGTATCAGCTTTTCACCATTCCAGTGGCGTAAAATCGTTAGCGCCCTGTTACGACGTCATTCATATGCCCTTGATTCGCCAGCGAGGTGGCGCAGCGTTCCATTACGACCAATCTCACTACGTGTGTCTTTCCGTGCCGTTCCCCAGGCCTGCCCCGCGGCGCTGCCCAGTTGCTGGCGGACCTGTCCGGCCCCGCCGCCACGTGCAGCCTGACAGTGCAGTGCGGGGGCGCGGCCTGGACCGGCGAGGTGCGGCCCGCGGAGGACGCGGCGGCCCGCATGCTGCTGTGCCGCCTGGCGAGTGTCGGGGCGCTGCGGCAGCGGCAGCCAGAGGGCGAGGGGGCCGCCACTCAGGATTTTTGCGTACACAGGACTACGGGATTTCTTGGATTCCGCTGGACTACGCGAGACTACGCAAGATTACGTGGGACTACGAGAGATTACGTTAGATTACGTGGGACTACGAGAGATTACGTTAGATTACGTGGGACTACGTAAGATTACGTGGGACTACGCGAGATTACGTGGGACTACGCGAGATTACGTGGGACTACGTGAGATTACGTGGACTACGCCGGCCAAATGGCCGTAGCGCCTGCGATCTCCGGGGTAGGCCACCGTCTCCACACTGGTGTGTTGCGGGTCGTGATGGTGGCCTACCTCGCAGGCGCTACAGCTACAGACTTCCTCGACCAGCAAAACTTGGCTACTCAATGTCCTGTTCCCTCCATCTGAAACCCCCGGCCCCAGGATATGGTAAGGCTGGAGAGTCCATTAGACTGCCACTAAGGGGTATTGAAATGCACGTTTTTTTGAATTCCATACCGGCACACCCGGAAAAGGGTTCATTCCTATCTAAAACCACCGAAAACCAAATTTGAGACCGATCAAAAAATATTTAGGGGTCGCTACAATGGCTGAAAGTTGTAAATTTGACGAAATTTGAAACAAAATACAACTTTGGAGTATTTGAAGCCCTGCGCATCCGGTGTTGGTCCTAGCTTGTTGCCCCCGGAGATTTTTTTTTTCTCGGGACCCAGGCTGACCAAAAAAAAACCCTACGGGATGCGTTTTTAGCGAATGGAAACGGAACTGGGCCCATTCTACGCTAAAAAAAAGTTTTTTTTTCTCCGTTTTTAGTGTTTTAGAGGCCTCCCAAAAACTTTTGCCTTGCGTCACAAAAATTTTTAAACCCATGTATTTTGATAGAAAAAAGGTTGCTCTTTCAAATGGCGGTCACGGAAACAGTCTACGATTTTTGGTTTAGGCTCCAGAGCCGTTTAAAGTTAAAAAATGGATTTTTTTTTAGTGAAAATGAGAGCAAATGTTCACTCTTAGTCACGTGCGACGTATGGTTTGGCCACTTGCGCTACCCGGCGAAGTGCAGGCGGTGCGCTGTGATGGGGAAGCTTCCCGGGAGAAATGGACGGTTTTTATACAGCTGGTAAATATTTTGTGACCAAAGTAACGCGCTGGCGTTCGAAAAATACCTGGATTATTTTTAGACTGTGTCAGCCTCTTTGCTCCCATTCGTTCACAGCAGGTCGCAGCAGCTCCACGCTATAGACTAGCTGTTTTTGCCGCGCGTGATCAACAGAGTTCGCTGGATCGTGACATCATGGGCTTGACCGGGGGCAGGGACCGGCTGAGCCCAAACACGGTCGTGGATACGTATACGGACCGCTCAGCTGCAATTCTTTTTCAGCGATGACGCTCTGGCCCAGCGCCCAGCAGATCCGCTTTGTCTCGCAAGCGGCAGGTTTGTGGATCGAGCCAGTGGTCTCTCTTTTGCTGCTGCGGCCAGCGATGCGGCAACTCTTTCCCAAAATTTTGTCTTTGCCTTCTGGGCATCTTTTTAAGGTCGTTTAAAACGACGGCGGCCGGCCAGAGACTGGCAAAACGTCCACAAAATATTTCCCAATATTTTGTCGACATCTTGCTGACACAGTCCAAACATAATCCATGTATTTTTCGAACGCCAGCGCGTTACTTTTGGGCACAAAAAAATTTTCCAGCTGTATAAAAGCCGTCCATTTCTACCCGAGGAGCTTCTCCCATCACAGCGCACCGCCTGCACTTCGCCGGGTAGCGCAAGTGGCCAAACCATACGTCGCACGTGACTACTCTGCAAACTCAAGTGTGTGCCAGGCATGCACTTCTTGGTGCATGCCTGCAAGCACACACTTCCCGGTGCATGCCTGGCAGGCACACACTTCTTTTCTGCATGCCTGGCAGGCACACACTTTGGTGAAAGCCTCAGCCACACACTTGCTTGTATGCATGCAAAAGCGACGGCAAGTGTTGCCTGAGGCATTTCACCAGGAAGTGTGTGCCTGCCAGGCATGCAGAAAAGAAGTGTGTGCCCGCCAGGCATGCACCAGGAAGTGTGTGCCTGCAGGCATGCACCAAGAAGTGCATGCCTGGCACACACTTGAGTTTTCAGAGTAAGAGTGAAAATTTGCTCTCATTTTCACTAAAATAAAATCCATTTTTTTAAATTTTAACCCGGGTCTGGAGCCTAAACCAAAAATCGTAGACTGTTTCCGTGACCCCCATTTGAAAGAGCAAACCTTTTTTTTATCAAAAACATGGGTTTTTTGAATTTTTTTGACGCAAGGCAAAAAAATTTGGCAGGGCCCCTAAAACACTAAAAGCGGAGGGAAAAAAAAAATTTTTTTAGCGTAGAATGGACCCCTTCCGTTACCATTCGCTAAAAAAAGCATCCCGTAGGGTTCTTTCGGTCGGCCCGGATCCCCAGAAAAAAAAAGTCTCCGGGGGCAAAAAGCTAGGACCAACACCCGGGTGCACAGGGCTTCAAATACTCCAAAGTTGTATTTTTTTTCAAATTACGTCAAATTTAAACCCTTTAGAAATTTTAGCGAACCCCCAAATATTTTTCGATCGGTCCCCAAAATTTTGGGTTTTCGGTGGTTTTTAGGTAGGAAAGAACCCTTTTTGGGGGGTGCCGGTTTTAAATTTAAAAAAAGGGAATTTTAAATTTCCCCTTACTGCCACGTCTAAGTGTCTGTGGTTGAAAAATTGGTGAGACACAATATGTACTTCAAAGCACATCTTTTTGTCACCAGAAAATTGTGTGATATTAAAAATGCTTTTTAGGAGCCAAATGCAAGAAGATGACAAACAGGCTCCCCCCGCACAGAAAACAAAAAACTTTCATTTAAATTCTTTTTAATCTGAGTATATTTCCACCAAACTGGTTTAATTAGTGACTTGGCAAGTAATAGAGGCCCAGACATATGTAGAACTGTATATTTTAATACCCAACTGGTTTTATTTTTCTACTTGTTTTTCATGAACATCCAGCTATCTAGGATTTGGTTGAAGATGAAGATACATATTAAGGAAGAAAGTTGGGTCAGAAGTCCGTTCATTCACATTTTTATTGTAAAATCAGTTCGATTCTTAGCAACAAACAGATTGTATACATAACAGAAGTAAGTCATTTGAGTATTTACACGAGTAAGTACAAGACAATTAGGAAGACATTCACCAGGCACTAAATTAATAAAATAATAAATATGTTATTTTAACAGTATTTAGCATCACACAAACACTTGTAGACTTTGTTACTACATGTGGAATATGGCAATTGTCACATACCCAAAATAAATAGTTTTGGTAAATTGGAAGTTTACATCACAGAGTAAATATAAACTAAATGTGAGATGTTGATGAAACAACACCTAGCATTTCAAGGAACATACCAAACTATAAATAAAAGACTAATGTTAAAATACATCATACTATAAATAGATAAAAAATGTTATTTAAGTCACATTTAGCAGTACAGCTGTACCGAGGAACCATGTCTGTTTTGTAACTACATGCAAAAGTAACGAACATTTTAAATTCACAAATGTAGGTACAACATTTCAATTATCACATTCACAAGAATACTGGCATAACTTCCCAATCAGGGTTTGACTAGTTTCTTAATATCTTGAAGGTAACATTGTAGCATTAAGTCTTTTTTAACTACTTTGGGACGGGGAAGAGTGCAGATATAGTTGTCAATGTTGTAGTAGCCATGATTTGTCATGGATGTGCTTTTCAGCTTACGGTTTGAAATCGTAAACCAGGAACACATACAGCCTAGGCCTCTGCTTGAGTGTTCAGGTGTTTTCACTGGAGCTGAAGTAGCAGAATACTCTTGACTCCGCCAGTTTGGTCCACTCATGTAACTAAAGGCAAGAATTCTCCCCACAACAATTGACTTGCCTTCCATGAAGGCACACCAGTCTCCAATGGAAACTGTTTCTTCTCGCTGTGGAATCAAGCTTTTAGCATTGGGTAGAGAAAGAGGATCATGAGAAACTTGCTTAGTTTGGACCCGTAAGAGTCGATCACTGCTCATTGAAGTGTCACCAGAACCCAAAAGCCAACAGAATGAAGTTTTCTTGATAATGCATGTCTTGCCATTTCCATCTAAAACTTTAACAAATGGACTTGTTGGTGTGACCACTACATCATCATGGCTTTTTATGCCTAGCGAGCCACTTGAAATTATTAGGAGATCTTCAGTTGCATCAATTAAATCTTCATCGTGTTCATCTTCTGCAACGGTTTCAGAATTTTCAGTATCTCCAGTATCAATTAGTTCCGCATCCACACTGGTATCCACATCTTCAACCAATTCTTCCAATATATCATCAAGAGTGTCAGCGGATACCAATGGGAGCGGACAGTGAGGAACTGGAGTTTGTCTCTTTGCTATACCAAATTTGATGCACAACTCCAAAGCTGACTTGAACGCTGCTTCAACAGTAGCCTCAATTTCATAGTCCTCCGGCAAAATTGGACTTGACTGTTGTTCAGTTGATGACCCACAATATTGCTTCTTAAGTCTTGGAAAGTGAACGGTGTCCTTTAACTTGAGAAAGGTGTCACCCAAAAAGTCAATACGCTTGATGCGATGTTGCATTTCCAGCATGCTAAATACAACAACCGAGCTTTGAATAGTTGACATTGATCTTAAACGACGGAAACAATCTTCACACTGCTGGCTTCCACAAATGCTTGGTAAGAAGATGTCTCCTTCTTCAGCTTCTCTCCTTTTCCGAATTAATTTGATGAGACCATGTCCATTTAGTTCAATGCATGTGTAAGCATTTGATGTGATGAAATTGTGAGCAAGAGTGTAACCGTTGGTATCTGAGATCCATTTCCTCCAGAGTCTCAAAAAGAAAATCCATTTCCATATCATGGACACCCTCTCCAATGGCAGCAGCTGTTGATCAAGAAAAACACCGGTCACCTCTCGCATCATGTCAAGGTAAACAGCGGTGGCTTCACTGCCTGGGACGGTATCTTTCAGAAGCTTGGTTACTGTAGAGTCACACAACTTTTGTGCTGACCTAAAATTCATCTTATCTTTTGGATTCAGGACAGTGTTGGTAAGCTGATGTTGATCTTTTGTCACTTCATTCACTAAAACCACCAAGTGCCCTTTTGATGCCACGTGGTTCTTGCCAAAGGGAATTATATCAGATGCTTTGAGTAACTTTGATCTAAGTTTCACAAGTAAGTGGATAGTATCTTGAATCATTACCGCATCATCAACTGATAGAGAAGAATGAAACCATGGCCATTTACACTTTGCAGCAGATGAAAATGTTCTCAAATACATGGCTTTCAAAAGTTTGCCATCTCCATCTGAAGAAAAACCATCAATTTCAAGACCAGCCTCTAAAAATGCCTTTTCCATCCAATGCCACCGTTGTAATACATCAGGGGTGCTGGAATTTGTTGTCAGTACCATACAATGACAGAAAAAAATGCTGGTGACTTTTCATCTAAGGCTGTGCCATGATAGCATATCCATTTTTACTAACTGCATTGTCTCGAAAATGAGATTGCATTTCTGAAGCAGAAGTGGCTGGAAAACTGTTGGGCACAGGTAAACCATTTCTCAACTTAGGAACAAACCCAACAAGTTGATTTGTCCTGATATCGTATTGCACTCTTCCATTTATACTTGTGCCGTCTTCACTGATGTGCACCTTTCTTGTTTTGATGCCCATCTTATCCATGCGCTCCTTCAGCTGGGTGATTCTGAAGACACCTTCTTGAATGGTACTTGAACTTGTAGACAGGAACCTTCTTGCAGTTGTGATTGATGGAAAAAAAAAATTCTTCTGGAATATTTCATACAGCTGAGGTCCGCCAAGAGTGAAACACAAGGTAGCAAATTCTTTTATAACAGAAAAAAATCTTTGGGCACCTGGTTTTTTACCTGCATTTGCTTTGGCACATTCTAACATTAATTTTAGAAGCTGAGGAATGTCATCAGTAGCATAGTCAGAATTCTTTGGCAAACTTTTGTTTAGAGACAGGACGACATTTTTCAACCGTTGGTTTTCAGCAAGGAGAAGCTCCATCTGATTCAATATTGGGAAATATTCGTCTATTTTGTGGCAGGTTTCAGCAGCTTCGGCAAGCTTGGTCTGATGCCGGGCACTCCTGCTGTATTGAGACCAATTTCTTTGTGAGTGGCGGGAGAAAGTGGTCAGTTCTCTTCCACCGTCAGAACAAAATCCTGGTCCTGATTTTGAGACGTGCTGCTGGCTGAGGGATCTTCGATTTCACTAGAGGTTGGATTCGTATCATTTTCTGGAACAACCTCGACATCTACAGTCTTGTTTGTCTCAATTGTCTTTCCACCAGCACTGTCTTCCTCATTATCAGCAGTGTTACTTTTGAACATTTTCTTTAAAGTTTGTTGGCTGGAGTCACTGGACTTTCTCTTCTTCTTGTGGTGGACATTTTCTATATGCCTATAGAAATTTGAAGAACTCCATCGAGGGCCAGTTTTGCCAAAGGTAAAATTTTGATCACATACTGGACAAGACACTTTAGCCAGCAAGTTTCCGAAAGGATCTTTCCCCACTTTAGGCACAACTAAATACACCTTTTCTTCTGTTGCTTCACTGTCAACATTTGAATTAAAAAGTTCTGGAGCATTTGTTTCTAACCATACCTGGATGTTTTCTGTTAAAGATTGTGTTTGTTTTACAATATATTCATCATTTGAGGTGTTGTCAGAAGGCTTCAACTTTTGAGTAGAAGTAAGTTTGGATGGTGCAAAGCATTTTCTGAAAATGGATGCCACCTGAGTTTTCTTCTTGTTTGCTTCAGTCAGCAGGTTGCCAGCAACTTTAGATGCTTCTAATATTGTCCTGCGTTGACCTCCTAAAATCTCATACTCTTCTGGTAGAATAGAAAATAATGATCCATAGTACTTTTCCAGCTCTTTCTGCTTTTTATCTGCTGACATATGAAGACATTTCTTATCCAAAATCCTTATCAGCTTGGTCTGCATGAACTTCTCTATCTTCTTGAAATCTTCTTCGCAGAAGCTTTGAAGAGAGCGAACATTGTCAAATCCCATTGTGGTGAGAATTTCTTTGAAGGATGCTTGCAGTTGTAGAGTGTTGCATGACGATTCTTCCAGAATATCCCAGAAGGAATCTCCACGTACCTAAAAAAATAAACACAAATACAAAATAAATAAACATTAATAGCGGGACAAAAACTACAAAATAAAATTGTTGGGCTTGAGTTAATACTAACTGTTTCAATATCAATCTCTGGTTTAGGGTTGTTGTCAAGTTGATTCTTTACGCCTCCAGTACCTTCAGGACCTTCAGAACCGTTTGAGTCGCCTTCATTGGCATTGTTGGGCTCAGTCGAGGCACCTCTATCCATCCTCTCCATTATGGTTTCAAAAAAACTGCAAAAAATAAAACAAAAAGATAAATAAATATGTATCAAAAAATTTATTGCAAGGACTTTGTGTGTTTTGTAGATTGAAATGCTATGATTTCAATCTCAAAATCACAAAAATCTACAAGGCCTTCAACTGACAGGAAAGCAGCATAATAAAACATTGTGTTAAGTTTTGTCGTAAAATATTGTTACATTTAATTTAGAAAGAGAAGGAAGTCAGTTAAATAGTCTTGATACCACATTCTTGCATAATGCACCTGTTATGCCAGATAGTGAGATAATACGGGTGTATCTACAAAAAGTTTACTTTGATACAGGTTAAATAAGCATACTATTGTGTCACAGATTCATACCTGCTCTAATAGAAGCCAATGGCATAGGCGATGACATGAAAACAGGGGATGTCAGAAAAACATAGGAGGAGCTCCTCAGTTCAAGCGTTAGCGTTCAAGCCACAGAGTCACTGCAAAGCAGAAAGAGATGCAAACATTATGAATAGAAGACATAAGTGATGAGAATTGTCTTGTTAGGGTTAAGTTCGAAGTCAGATCTAGTTTATGAATTAATCATACACGAAGTCATGATTCACTGGTGTTTCACAAGCTTGGCTAGCGTTCAGCTACACTGTAGGTTCTACCTGTTACCAAAGGTTAGGAGACGAGCCAGTGTCAGTGAACGCCTATGCAATTGGGGTTAGAAAACGAAATAGTGTAGTACTGACGGTAAGTTAACGGCGCTGTTAAAACCAATCCGTTTCAAAGGAGAAAGTATCGCTTTTTAAAACTGCGGGCCCCCCGCCCAAACCCCTTTCGGCTTCCTTAGCTGGCTGGCCGTTGAGAAGCAAAACACACACCCATTGTGCGTCTGTGATTATATGTTTGCAAGTAGATCATTCCAGATGCACTCCTTGTCACCATAAACCTTTCTTACTACATGGCAAGTCTAAATACAACCAAATTCTTACCTCGAAAAGACGCTCTCTCCTAGCAACAACAACCACGTCCAGAAGTGAGGCGACAGGGCGAGATTGGCGGGAAGACGTGCCGGGCCGGGGGTGGGGGCACGGGACGGAGCGGGATGATCAGGAGGAGGGGGGAGTCTCTGTCTTCCCTGCCCGTGTGATGGGTGTTGCCGCATCGCAAGGCGTTTTTTGGCAGTGGTTGGCGCTGGCGCTGCGTTTCACAGTTGATACACGCATTTTAATGGGTGATTTCGCATGATTTCGCATGATTCCGTGAGATTACTTGGGATTACGTGGGATTACGCGGGATTACGGGGGCTTACGCGAGATTACGCGAGATTCCGTGAGATTCCGTGAGATTCCGTAAGATTCCGAGAGATTACGTAGGATTACACGCGTAGTCCCGCGAACGCGTACACAGGATTACGGGAGTGGCGGCCCCCTCGCCAGAGGGGCCGCAGGGAGCACCGGGCCCGGCAGGTGAGTCTCGTCTGCAAACCTTGCGGAGAAAGTTTTTCGCTAACGCTGCAAACTGAAGTGTGTACATGGTTCACTCTTATTTGAAGCATCCTTGCTAGGCACACGCTAAAACAGAGTGTACATTGCATGTACATGCTAAATAAGAGTCAACAGGGCATGTGGCATGTACACTTAAAACTGGCCCATGTTTGTAGATACAAGGTAGGTTTACGCCAGACCGCGTCTTAGACCGGGAAGGATTCCTGAAAAAGGCTCTCTAAATCATGTCGAGAGGCGATTTGTGCTACAAACTGGCAACAGGCGATTCTAGATTAATTTGACCCCGCTGAAAACGATGCGCCCTGTTGCCAAGCTCGATTTTTGCATTTAAGCCCCTAAATTCAACATGGCGTCCAAAATGGCCGCCAAAAGGCTCGTTTTTCTGAAATATTGAGGTACTCACAAGCGTCGCTGTATTGTTTTAACAGTTTAGGGGTAAAATTATATGAAGTTCACTTTGTGTAACCATTTCCAACCATCTCCTTTTTTTTCAGGGGCCTAAATGCCAAGATGGCGTACGAAATCGTCAAAATATACCAAAACTCCGCGTTTTGAAACGGTTTTCTGTTCATTTGGCTCGTGATTCACGTCCAATGGCAGTTCTTGTCGATCTTCGTAAATTTCCTCGATTTAGGAATATACGGGGTCTAATGTGGGAGGGTTTAGTTGCTAAGATGGCGTCCGAAAACGTCCATAAGTACGAAATATTGCTGTTTTTCCTGGAAACTTGCCTTATTTCGTTCGGGTTTCGTGTTCGATGTCAGTACTCATTATTCTTTGTACATAGTCACGTGATGACCATGTCGGGAAACACTCTTTTACGCCCTTCAAGGGGCGTAAGTCCTTTTATACCCTTCGAAAGGGCGTTAATAACGTAGGAATTGTTTAGCAAAATTTTAATGCCGTGCCAAAAGGCACAAACGATTTACGCCGCTCCGAGGGCGTAAGTCGTTTTCGCCCTTAAAGGGCATAATTTTAATGCCTTTGTTTCACCAGTGTTCACCGTAGTTTTTTTTTTTATAAATCGTCGGGTCTTGGGCTGAAAGTCGTCCGATCTCAATGACATTAAGCTCGCTGGGAAGGTCATGAAATTCCCCATTTTTAGAGACCTTCAGATTTATTGTGTCTCATGAGGTCCGTTCGTAGTTGAGAAAACACTCCAACTTTAAGCTGCATATCAACTTGGGACCCTCTACACTGTGTGAAAAAATAATTCCCGTCAAATGCGGCTTGGCTATGATGTTAAAACGGAGGAGGTGAGTTATTATAAACGGGGGGGCCCCTTAACTTCCGTCAAATTCGATGAAACTTGGTGCCTCAAGTTACCCCGTACAGTTACCATTTTCTAAAAAAAAAAGTCAATATTGCCCGATGAGTGATGGCTTCCCCTCAAAACCAATTATACATTTAGAATGTTCAAATAATAGGGTTGAGAAATACACTGAGATTCCATACGCTATGAGTATAGCACGTATGGTACAATGCAGCTGAGACATCGCACCATACGTGCAATGCGATAGCCATATTGCACCTTACGTGCGATGCCTTCCAAAAATGCCCTATGATAATGCATGGGAATGGGGAGGTATTGCACTTCATGTGCAATGCTTTTGCATCGCACCAATTGACGCTATACACATAGCGTTTGGATTCTTAGTGTACTGCAGTCATTTGAGTCTAAACAAGACTTGTTTCGAGTACCAAGAGAGACTCGTAACACTCCTCTTAAATTGTTTAAGTTCTTAAAATTGAAAAATCGTTAAGTGGTGAGCCGTTCAAACGCTTAATCGTCCTTCCAAACAAGTATGAAACACGTGCTAGGGCAGTTTTGACCTCCGAATGTGCCGAGCTAGGTGGCACCTCCTAAATAGGTGGAGAAGCAGAAGTGTCTCAAGTTACCCTTGCTGTCTCAAGTTACCCCGGTTTACGGTAGTGCCGCATGGTGGGGTGCGAAACGTCCACAGATACGACAAACCGATACTAAGTTTAATTTTGAACGTTTTAAACACTCTCATCCCAGTAACGTTCAAACGAGTGTGACAAAATGTCACGTTCGTTTCGATGTGAATCAGCCATAACTTAGCTTATTTTCATTCAAACGAGTGACACAATGCTCGAGGGAACGCGTCACATTCGTTTCAACGTGACGTCAAGCTCCTGGAATGAGAGAGTGGTTCTTCAACGTGTCATTTTAAGTATGAATTAGAGGCACGACTCATGAATGCAAGAATAAATTGAGACTTGCACTGAAAAAAAAGTCTAGTAACGATAACCAGAATCCTGGTACCAAATACCAGACTGTCTGATAGAATATAACTCAACTAGAATTCTGGTAAAAAATACTAAACTGTCTAGTTGGCCTCAGTCTAGTAAACCGTACCAGATTTATAGTTATCCTCACAATGCCGCCAGGTCCCCTTCTGGTAGTTTTTACCAAACATCCTGGTTAGTTAATGTGCTTACAAAACTGAAGTAAGAAGTCCAAAATTTAATAAAATATTTTTTCGTAGTGATGAAACCTGATGTGACGTCGATTTCGTTGAGGAACAACCTCTGAATTGTTTTTTTCCCTCCTCCTCTCCTCCGGATTCGAACCGGGATCTCACACTTGTGAGACGGGCACGTTACCACTGCGCCACCACGTCGCCTGTGGGTCGAGGGGATCCCCACCAGGTGACTCTCTACGTGTCTGGCTCAGGGAAATACTCCCAGTGTTTCTTTCGGATTTAAGACTCCGAAAATAACGAAACCGGTTGCAGTTTACTTTTTGACACCCGAACATTTCAATTGAAACGAATATTTCGAAGTTTTACGTATGGTGCCAATTACGGAACAGTCTGGTAAAATTTACCAGGATTATTAACCAGACACCTGGTAAATGTCACAACACCCGATCTGGTTACTGCAACTGATCATCTGGTGAGAGTTACTAGGATTCTCGTATGAGTAACTAGTACTCGTTTAACTAGGATTGGTCTGGTACTTTTAACCAGACTTTTTTCTCAGTGTGCTTGCCCTATCTTATGCTACAAGGGCGTTTAGGCCCCTTGCTCGTTTAATCGATTGTTCGCCCTGGAGCTTTCGCTTCTCTACCACATGCCTAATGTGACAGAACTGACAACTCACGTGACAACGGGTCAAACAAGGCAGAATCACTAAAAATTATCGAATTTTCGTGTTATTTGATGTTTTCGGACGCCATTTTGACACATACGCCCTCCCGCATTGGACCCTGCACGTTTTCAAAATGTGGAAATTTACGAAAATTGACAAGAACTGCCAATTACTATGTACAAAGGATAATGAGTACTGACATCGAACACGAAAACCGAACGAAATGAGGCAAATGACCCGAGGAAACAGCAATATTTGATCCACGAAGCGGAAGAAGGGGTTAAGTCGAGTTGATTCAGTGACCTCTTATCAGTCTATCATGTAAACATGAGCGAAAATTTGGTCCGAAAATAAGTGTGGTGAGACAAGTCCCATCCTCTTGCATCTGTTTTTAGATGACATTCCCCACCTGTTCTTCCACCTGCAAAAGTGCACGGATTCAACTTGACTTACCCCCTTCTTCCGCTTCCTGGATCATTTCGTACTTATGGACGTTTTCGGACGCCATCTTAGCAACTAAACCCTTCCACATTAGACCACTTATATTCCCAAAGCGTGGAAATTTACGAAGATTGAAAAGAACTGCCATTGGACGTGAATCACGAGCAAAAGGAGGACAAAACCCTTTCAAAAAACGGATATTTGGTGTATTTTGACGTTTTCGTACGCCATCGTGGCATTTGGGCCCCTGAAAAATGTGCAGATGGTTGGGAAAAGGTTACAGAATATGTACCAATATTATTTTACCCCCTTTTCTTAAAAAAAAACAGCGACACTTGTGCGTACCTCGATATTTTAGAAAAACAAGCTTTTTTGGGGGCCATTTTTGGGCGCCATCTTGAATTTCGGGGCTTTAAAAGCAAAAATCGAGCTTGGCAACATGGCGCATCGTTTTTAGCGGGGTCGAATGAGTCTAGAACCGCCTGTTGCCAGTTTGTAGCACAAATCGCCTCTCGACATGCAGTTCTCAGCAATATTTCCCGGTCTATCTTGTCGTAACAGGCTTCGCGATGTCTCGCGGGCCCGTTTCCCAATCCGCGCCCGGCGTACCTACCTTGGCCTGCGGCGCTAGCCTGCCTTCGGCAGGCAATGGCTTCCCATCTCCATCGTCGATTTTTCCCAACTTGTTGCGTGCGGGGGGGTCGGCCCCCAGACCCCCTTTATTCTAGAAAAAGGTTTCTTCATCTCCAGATAACTCGATCTTGACCCCTTTTAACTTTTCCCCTTGTCCAGGCTGGGGGGGTCTGCCCCCCCGACCCCCTTTTATCACGACAGATGCGATCTGCCTACGGAAAACTCGATTTTTTTGCCGTTTTTAAAGTGTTTTTTTGGCTATAAAAACTAAACCAGTTTAGCTAGGATGGTGAGATTTCGCGTGTGCTGAGCAAAGGACATGCCCAAAAAGTGTGCAAAATCTCACCGAGATCGGCCGAGCCGTTCAGGAGGAGTAGTGCGGACACACAGACACACACACAGACAGACAGACAGACAGACAGACAGGAAAAATTTTTCAAACCCACTGGAGTAACAGGCTTCGCTATCGCTCAGCCAAAAACTAATCGAGTGTATTTTAGCGTGTACTTGAAAGGTACACTCTTATTTAGCGTGTGCCTTGCAAGTATGCTGTAAATAAGAGTGTACTTGGAAGCATGCTCTAATAACGAGTGTACTGCGTACACACTTAAGTTTGCAGAGAAGTTTCAAAGAATAGAAGACGTTTGCACTGCAAAGAAACTTTGTAAGGTTACCATAAACTGGGATAACTTGAGACAGCAGGGGTTACACGAGACTTTGCCTGCTCTAATTGTAGTTACATTTGATTACTGTTTTCTTGTTTTATTATACGTCTAAAAATAAAAATAGTATCAACACGAAAAAACACATTGGCTTTTGTGATAGCTTTCTAAGTGACATGTTTTGTTGTTTTAAGTGAGTCTCAGGTAGCCCCAGTTTACAGTACTTCAAAAATTGTTCAAAGAAAGGCATTCGTTTGCGAAGGATCAATTCATTTACACTTTACAAATAAACTCTGCTAATAAAACAATTTGCAGCTGTGTGTGATGTTCTTCACATCTGCAATTAAATTTGTTTTCGTAAGTTGGGACCCAAATCTATGATAAATATGTTATTGTTAGTTTTTCCTTTTGAGCACTTCATGCGTTGATACAATTTTATTGCTCTCTATGTAAGCATTTAAGCCCTTCTGTGATGTACCATCATAACTTTCATGTTGAAAAATATGGGGCATCTGTTCTCTCCAAGTTTCCACGAAGCTTGAAGGCCCATGAGGCGTCGGTACTGAGTGGTCGACACTTCAAAGCGTCGGACACAAGTGGTCGACACTTGCAAGCGTAGGACAAACTGGTCTACGCCTCAAAGTGTCGACCTGTCCTACACTTGGGTTTGCAGTGTAGGCGTGAAAAACTAATATGATGTAGCGAAGATGAGTGACAAAAATACTTTCGTACTTCAGTAATATGAAAACACAGGAAAATCATTAGAGCGACACTTAACCTAATTTGCTTGGCCCCTTACTTCTTTTCTTAAGCAGTGTCTCTACATACATTGTTCCACAGCAATAATATTATATACAAGAGAGGAAAACAGTGAATATACTTAATCAAAACAGACTAATTCCATCAAAAAATCAAATGAAAAAAAAATTAAACAAATCTTAAGTTTTCCACTAACTTTAGTCAAGACAGTTGAAGCAAAACAAATGTGACTTCACCAAAAGAGAGGGTCAAGTCATGAGAGAGAAGTAATTCAAAGTCAACGCACATACACGCTAATCTTAATATCTAGGAAGCTGTGCCTTGCCTCTCTAGTTTATCATTTCGACGGTTCATTGCCTGGACAAATTGTAGAAGCACATCATTGCGTGCTTCATTTTCGGATTGGGGGCGGCGCAGCTGAGGTACTCTTGACCTGCCTAATTCACGTGCCTGAAAGGACGGGGAACGTTCCATCGATCACGTTCTTGGACACTTCCTCTTTCAGGATGGGCACATTTTGTACCATGATGGTGCGCAAGTCGTCATCAGTTGACAGATTTGAATCTCAAAGCTGTGCCATCAAGCCCATCCAGCTCTAAAGCTTTTTGGGCACTATCTTGGGTTGCAAACTGGAAAAAAAAGCCACAAATATTTTAAGAAGGTGTGCCCGCTTTTTTTTTAAAACTAAACACTTCACTGTTAGAAATTCTGTCGTAAATTAGCGACAAAAAAGTCGCTAATTTTCATAGCGACGGAAATCGTTCTGAAACTACTTCGTCGTAACTGAACGACTAAAAAATCATTTCTCTACGACAATGTCGTAATCGCAATTACATATTTTGACACCTGAAATCCCCGGAAAGTTGGTGAAAAGTTACAATTTTGCTCACTTATTTACGATTTGCGTCGTTCATTTACGATTCATAACGCAAATTTACGACAAGAGTCGTAAATGAATGACTTAAGTCATAACTGCACGACATGTTCCAAAGATAATTTACGATTGTTCGTAAACTTACGATTAAGTCGTAAATTTACGACTTAATTCGTTTGAAAACGAAACGTGTCGCTATCAAAATTAGCGACAAATCTGTCGTACATTTACGACTCAAGTCGTATGTTTACGACTTGAGTCGTAACAAAATATGTCGTTTTAAAACGGCATAATTGTTCTACAAAATGTCGTAAATTTACGATTATTTTTAACAGTGTTTGCTTATAGTACCCACTTCAAGGATAAAAGTGCAATCCTGCATTGGTTTACAGGATATTACAGTTGACTCAACACCCAAACCAACATCCTCCATAGCAGCATCAATGAATGGCCCCAGGAAATCCTGCAAAGAAAAAAAATGTAATATTTGAGAAGTAGGTTTTCAGTGAAAATTATGAGAAAGTGCAGACAATACCTCTTCTATGTCTTCCGGCACAGTCATCAGTAGAACAAGTAAATTTTCACGGTTGACAATACAGGTTGCTGGAGTGACTCCTTCATCCACTGTAGGACACGAAGCATTGGGAACTATGTCGTTGGGAACTATGTCGTTGTCCTGGACATAATTTAGGCTGCCTAAATTGGACAATTCATTGTTGCCGTCAGCACAATCCTGCATAGAGATTGGGCTTGGGGGAAGATAAGCGGCACCCTCAAAAGTTGTGAGAAGATAATCGGCATCCTCAATAGTTTTGGGAAGATAATCGGCATCCTCGGAAGTTACAGTCTCCTCCAGGTGGAGGTCAGCATCGAATTCCTCAAAATCTTCGTCCATGTTCGTATTCGATCTGAAGATTGGTGAGGCGTCTGCATTTGATGGGCACGTTCTATCAAGACTCTCAAATGTTATTGTTGAATTAAAGAACTTCATAACAAGACATGATTAAATTTCTTGCGCTACTTCTGCTGAGACAAACTGGAAACAAATCAAAATTAAAACAGTCCAAATCAAAGGATAGATATCAAAAGAGCTATGTTGCATTAGCCTACCTCAACTGAAATTGTGTTAGATTCCTTCAGATGAGAATTGTAACTTGATACAATCGATTCAAACTCGAGGCCAGTTTTAGACTTCCTCCTGATTTTCATAACATGGGCTCTTATGGTAAGCACGGATTTTGGATACGGTTGTACTGTACACCGTGAGGTACGGTCCAGCCGTACCTTTTTCCTTGTAATGTGCCGCTGTTTCAACAGTGTGGAGCACTTTGTATCAATACTAAGGCGCGTAAATAAAAACCAGACGGTAGATTGGTAGATTTGAGCCGGCTTAACCGAATAGTTCAGTCACAATTTACATTCATTAAATTTTAAATCTTAAAATTCGAGCGTGAAGTATTCCGACCAATCAGGGAGCGGCGTAAGACATAGCCTCCCGGTTTTTTCACGGACACTCTCACTCCAGGAACGTGACATCACGTTAAAGCGAACGTGACAAAATGTCACGTTCATTTGAGCATTGTGTCACGTTCGCTTAAATGTGAACAAGCTCATTTTTGGCTGATTCACGTCACGTTCGTTTCAACGTGATGTCTTGTTCCTGGAATGAGAGTGGAACAGGCGGTCTATGTATATGTATATAATATAGTTGGTTGCCTGTGCTCCCAAGGGAATGATGCTATTCAAAGAAAGGAGACGTGTGCTTTAAGTTACTGATACAGTTCACAATAAAATTAACTGACCCATTGCTATGTAAATCGTTGAACACTGCACTGTATCGTTGTACGGCACTACGCATGCCACGCATTTGACGAGTGTCGGCGGGCGGAGTCATGTTTAGCTTAGGAGCTGGGGGGAGTGGGAAGGGGGGGGGGGGTTGTAGAGGGGGGCTCCCGGCGTTGTCCGCTCCGCAGATCGCTGCGATCGACGCTCTCGTCCAGGCGGGTCCGCACGCACGCTCTCACGCGCGGCTCTACAGGCCCTTTACGTCTCGCCTCTGGAGTGGTGAGAAGTCGGACCTTCGGATTTGTAGTGCCTCCTCTGTCTAAAGCCTCTCTCTGTCTTGTAGCCCCACTCTGGCAAGAGCGCTCCAACAGAGAAGATCGTGAGATGACAGTGGAGGAGATGGCAGCCGTGATGGTGGCGGGCTCCAGGGTGGCGCGTGGCAGGGACTGGCCGGAAGGTGCCAAAGCCGACGGCACTCCTCCCGGGCCCGGCACAGTCGTTGCAAAAGTGTCCTCCACCCAAGTGAGCGTGAAGTGGGACCGCACGGGTCAGACTCACTCCTGTTCCATGGGAAACAACGGGAAGTACCACCTACGTCTGCTGCCCCCTGTTATGGTGAGTAAGAGGGCCGAGACGCAAATCGCGTTAGAATGATTCCACGTGGGGTAATCTTACAAGCCTGCAAAGAAAAGAGAGTCAATATTTCTCATATCAACGAAACCGCCAATACTTTCATCCGAATTGACACGGTTTGCGTTATACAGACCGCAATTTTTATCCGATTTGGGCGAGATTTCGCACAGACAACCTTTAGACCCGTCATTCTGGTGTGAACGAAGGTAACTGCGGTCAATTTTGTTTTACTATATTTAAACTTAATTTTTTTGGAAGAAATTGGGCTAGAAATATGCTGTTTTCTGGATTTGTCACTTTGCCTTGTTGTTTGAGGTACAAAAATTGTTCCCTAGTGCCTCTGACTTCAACTTGACTTTCAAATCACCAATTCACTTTTATTCGTTTATGCGTCACAAAATAGCCATGTTACACTGTAGGCCTTGGGTAATACCTGGGGTCCTGAAAATATTTTTCAAGCCTCTCTAACCCAAATTGCTTAGGGTCCACAGTTTGAGCCAAAACGGAGATACCAAAGGGTTGGCGGTTCTTTGGTTTGAGAATTAATTACTCAGTTTCCTACACTGCGAGAAAAGATCACGGTAAATCCTGTACTGATTACTCCAGACTTCACCGTACGTTTTTTGACAGGCAATACCGTGGTTTTTTTTCACAGGCAATGCCGTACTTTTTTCTACAGGCAACACCGTCCTTTTTTACAGGGAATCCCGTACTTTTTTACCCGGCGATCCCGTACTTTTAGTACCTATCAAAAACTGCTATAATTTTGTTTAGTCGGTTGACCATCTTTTTCCAAGTTCCTGATGCACGCAACTGCTGAAGTCGGACTCCTGGACCCCCCTTCCGACCACTCGTTGAAAAGGTCTTGACGAGACCTATCGAAAGGTGCGATCAAATTTTTCAGTCGGTCGACCCCCTTTTTTCAAGATCCTGATGTGGACAATTCTTGGAAGCGGCCTTTGTTGGGACCAAATCTGGTCCTTCCTACGGCATGGACTGTACGAAAGAACGGAAATACTTTTAAAAAGACTAGGGAAATATTTTGTAAAACAAGTACGGTAAATACTGTAGACTGTACGGTGGATACTGGTTTTTGAAGTACGGTAAAGTTTGGCAAAAAAATTATCCAGGATTTACCGTCATTTTTTCTCAGAGTGTAGGCATATTGTGGTACAGTGGCCGGAGTGGCGCTTAAGAACGCCCGTGAGGTTCACGCACCAAATCGTTGAGTGTTCAAAGTGTTCAATGTTCATGCAGTGACCTTTTTTTTAGGTGCCCTACCTTGAGACACTAGGAGGAACTTACGATATGGCCTCTGTAAGTTCCAGCAAGGAGGCGGGAGAAGTGGTCAGAAAACAAAGTTTTGAGCAGGTAAGGATTGTTCTTCGTGGTGGATTTCATGTGACCGGGCATCAGTCGGGTTCATCCACACAGTAAAAACTCTTTGAAGAGTCGCATCTTAATACGAAGAAAGTGAAGGCATTGTAAAATCTACGAAGAAATGGTTCGTATTATGAAGCAAAATCCTTCGTAATACGAAGCATTTCTTCATAACACGAAACAATTCTACAACGCCTTCATTTTCTTCGTAGTTGCGAAGCAAATCCTTCGTAGGCTTTTAAGAGTGTGCCGTAAGACGTTAACAGTGTTTTGTTCACCAGGCAGTCGGCCTTCAGTGCACTGCGTCGCCGACTGTAAGCCTGACAGTGCTGCAACTGTGCGCGGCCCGCACCGCGCCCGTGTACTCGGGCTACTCGACCAACGACCGGGGCCTGCGCGGCCTGCACTTGGTGTCGCCCCAGCAGCAGCACCTGGAGGCGGCCCTGGCGATGCCGCGCCTGCAGGCCCTGAGCATCACCAACGTCACGAGTCCGCAGCTGCAGCAGGTCAGGGCTCGCACCAGATACCCTGTTTTCGCTTTTCCTGACAAACAATGTAAAATCGACCAATTTTCCCTGACATTTCAAAATGTATGTGCACTTTTAGATTCAAGTGCATGCGCCGTCCACACGTGCGCACTCTCAAAAGCCTACGAAGCGTTTGCCTCATAGCTACAAAGAAAATGAAGGCGTTGAAGAATTGCTTCCTTTTATGAAGAAATGCTTCGTATTACGAAGGACTTTGCTTCATAATACGAAGCATTCCTTCTTAGATTTTACAGTGCCTCCATTTTCTTCGTATTACGAAGCGACTCTTCGTAGAGTTTTACTGTCGGCGTTCATAACCCATACTTTGACCAACAACACTCTCAGACTGCTATTGACTTTTAGTCCTTTGTTAAAGAGTTTTTTACACAGCAATAAAAAGTTCTATTTCATCAATATCCATGTGAGATTTTGTTCGTTTTATTGATTTTAAGTCAATGGGCTATTGGCAAAGAGTCAATACGCAACTGACTTAAAAAATAGTCAATAATTGATGTCACTTCAGTGTTTATCGTGAACAATATTGTACATGGTTACAAAGGAAATATGACATATTATTGCTGCTTAAAAAACTGCGTACTCTAAAGACAAAAAGTCAATAATGGTGAGAAAAAAGTCAATACGAGTCTGAGCAGGGTTGCCACAAGTCTGGAAAACCTTGAAAACCTGGAAAAGTCAGTAAATTTGAAAATGGTCAGGGAAAAGTCAGGGAAAATGAAACTAAGTCATAGGGAAAAACGGAAGTAAGTGGCACAAACGACCGTAGACACCTATTTCGTCCAATTAAGGCCAGGGACAGGTGAAAAAATGATCTCAGAAACTGCTGGTCCAAAACTTCTTATTTTCTGTCAAAATCTTACTCTTGATGATAAACTATTTCACCCAAAATCCCATCCCATAATATCAAGCGGTTCCTGAGATACAGGTTTTTTTTATAATTTTTTAAGTGTTTGTTAAAAAATTCCTGTGCGTTTCCCATTTTGGGTTATTGACCTGACCGACATATTTTTTTGTTCGTCTAAGTCCAAAGAACAAACGCAAGTGACAGATTTTAGTTTCCGGCACTGATAGCAAAATACCAACTTTTCAATTTTGATATTTTTCAAAAACCAAAGATTTTCCCTTTTTTTGTAAAAACCGATATCCAAAACCATACTTCTGGGTGGAATATACAAAAACTGTCACTTGCGTTTCCTCGCAATAACCTACTGAGTCAGTGGAAAAAATATCATTGACGACACTTCAAACTGTATGCGCACAGGACCATTCAAATGTTAAAAAAATGTCTTCGGAGAAAAGGGCGTTTAAAAATTTGGTGACAGATTTTAATGGATTTTCAGCCAAAAAAATCTCCTTGCGCATACTATTTTGTCGTAAAAGGTTGACCTGGATATTTTTCACTTCTTCGATTCATTTTTAAAAGATCCCAGCATGCACAACTGAAAATGTCCATTACATTATCATTGGCAAGCTTCTAAAGCATGCATTTCACTTAAATTGATCAACAATGTACAAAATAGACAAGTTTTAGTGACTTCTTAGATGAAAAAAGCATGTGATTACTAATATAATGGAAATTTTGAACTAGGCATGCTGGAATCTTTTTAAAAAGAATCGAAGAAGTGCAAAATGTGAAGATAAGCCTTTTTCGTCAAAATAGTATGCGCAAGAGGATTGTTCAAGATACGGCTAAATAAAGCCAAAACAGTCCAAAAAAGACAATTCGACTGGGTTCAAGACCTAGCATATGCCTTCAAAAATCAAATCTTAGTCTCTTTGAAATATGATTTCATATTCCCAAAAAATTATGACAGTGGGGTTCATTTTGAAAATGGCAAGATTTTCGCTAGACCCCCCCCCCCCCCCCCTTGATGGCAAAACGGACAATTTTACTAAAGTGTCGTAAATGCAGGAGTGTGTGAAAAGATGTATTTTAAGCACTTCCAGGTCCCGGATAGTCGAAGTCCCGACAGATCCTGAAAGAGGAAGGTCCAAAGGACCATTTTCCACCCGGAACTCATTTCATTCAATTTCACCAAACTTCTTCATTTTTTCACCTGTCCCTGGCCTTAACTCATCACTTATCACTCATCACTTAACTCATCACTTCCAACTGTTGGAAAAAGTATTCGAAAAAGTCAGGGAAATACATAAAATATTTGTCTGGAAGTCAGGGAAAATGAAAATTTCATATTTGTGGCAACCCTGCTGAGAGTGTATTCAAAGTTTCCCTGACCAAAATCGAATTTCCCTGACTTCCAGTGCCCCATTTATTTGCCCTGACTTTTCCATGACTCCCCTGACCGGTGTAAAACCTGCAGGTGATGCAGTTGGCGTCGCTCCAGCGCCTGGAGGTGCACTGCCCGTTCGACGCCCCGCTGACGATGTTCGCTCCCCTCGCGACTCCCGCGAGGCCGGGCTCGCTGCGCTGGCTGCGCTGCGGCGTGCACCCGCTGGTGGCGGCGCTGGACTTGGTGCGCGCGCACGCGGACTCGCTGGAAGAGCTGCAGTTGGTGGCCGCCTCGACGGAGCCCTACGGCTGCCCCGACCTGGCGCGGCAGCTGCGGAGCTGCGGCCTCAAGAAGCTGAAGCGTCTGGCGCTGCTGCGACACGATGCGTACGACGGGGCCTGCCGCCACGACAAGGAGAGCTGCAGCGCGCAGATGAAACATCTCTGCGAAGTGTTCGCTGAGAGTAACCCACGCCCCGTCATGCTCTGTGGCGCGTGTGACCGCGTGGTTTAGGCTAGCAATCCGATGGTCAGCTTTCCCTGTCGCCCACTGCTATCTCTGGATATCTTCACTGGCGCGGTGTAGTGCGGGTTGCTCTTGTAGTGGGCCACAATGGCCGAATGTAATTTTTGATTCCTTGTATTCAGTGAAATTTTTTTTTTACCAGGCGTCGTATTAAAATTAATGCTCCAATGCTTGTGTGATGTTCATTTTACCCTGGGAACGACATTTTAAGGGGGGACCCTGGTGAAACTTGCAAGAAGGCTTTAAGGGGAGGTTCTGGTGAAAATCTTGCCATTTTCCAAATGGATCCCACAGTCACCATTGTTCGGAATATAAAATTTTTTATTGAGGAGACTAAAATTTGACTTTTGAAGGCACATGCCAGGCTGTAACCCAGTCGAAGAGTCTTTTTGAGCCTATTTTGGCAGTATCTTAAAAAATCTCCTTGCCGTAAAAGGTTGACCTTGACATTTTTCACTTCTTCGATTCATTTTCAAAAGATTCCGGCATGCGTAGCTCAAAACTTCCATATTATTAATTATTAACTTTTTAAGCTGAAAAGTCCCTAAAATTTGTCTATTTTGCACATTTTTGATCAATTATAGTGAAGTGCTTGGTTAGAAAGCTTGCGAATAAAAATGCAATTGTCATTTTGAGGTGTGCATGCCGGCATTTTTAAAAAATGAATCGAAGAAGTGAAAAATGTCTAAGCCAACCTTTTACGACAAAATAGTATGCGCAAGAGGATTTTTAAAGTTATAGCCTAAATGGGAGAAAATGGCTCTGCAACTGGGTTCAGGGCATAGAATGTGCCTCCCCAATGAAAAAATTTAATAAATACTTGATAAGACATCAAATTTTTAACAAATTTTCACAGTGGGACCTATTTAGGAGAAAATAGCATTTTCACCAGAACCTCCCCTTTAAAAAAAACTTAAATAGTCGAAAATTAGGTAAGAAATGGCAAGTTCCCAAAATGAAATTTAATCTAAATTAATGAACGCTTTCTGAGATAAGACGCACTTCAGTGTTTTTGATAGTGGTGGGAAAAAATCTTCCTTTGTCTTTCATTGGAACGGAGAGATTAAAAATTTTTTGGGGGTTATCTTCAAGATGTAAATAAGAGAATTTAGTGACAAAATTTTCACATTCAACTCCTTTCAAGTTACAAATTTTCATATTTAAAAAAATTTTAACAGAGAAATTCTTGCCCATGGTTCAAACTTTTTGTCTGTCGAAATCCTCACTAATATTTGTCGGTAAGTCATCAAAGAATAAGTTCCAAGTAAGACATGTTCCATGTATGTCTCAACCAGGAACGCAGGAAGTCTTTCTTGTTGTAAAGTTATGAGTGTGCCGTGTCTATTTCTTCAAGTAATAGCAGTTATGTTGCGGTGCAAAGGACAGGGTAAATAAATAGATGTGATCAGTTCGAGAGCTTACCACAGTGACCGAGGCAAAGTTAGTTTATTGGGTTCAACACCGGAGCGCTGCAGTCGCAGACAAAACACAGTAGGATCCGTAGACTACAAGGTAGGTTTACGCCAGACCGCGTCTTGTCGTAACAGGCTTCGCGATATCTCGCGGCCTGTTCCTCCAATCCGCGCCTGGCGTACCTACCTTAGCCTGCGGCGCTAGCCTGCCTTCGGCAGGCAATGGCTTGTCAATCGTCGGTTACTTCTTACTTGTTGCATACTGGGGGTCTCTGCCCCCCAGACCCCCTTTCATTCTAGGGTAGGAAATTCCATTTGAAAAGTTGATCCTTTGTCTTTTTTCTGTCGGGGGGGGGGCCGGAAACCCCCAAGGCCCCCCTTCCTTTGGGGGAATTTTTACAAAAGTTTTGGTCCAAAAAATTTCCCTTTTTTGTCGTTTTTAAATTTTTTGGCCCCAAAAAACCGAAAAAGGATTTTGAAAAATTTTTGGGAAAGGGGGTGGGGGGGATTTTGGGGGTTGTGCGGGCCCAAAAACATTTTTCCTTTAAAAAACCCTCAAAATTAGGGGGTCGGGGGGGAGCCCCCCCTTCAAAAGTTAAAAAAACCACAACAACCACCGCCGCAGGCAGGCAGGCCCCCCAGGCCAAAATTTTAAACCCCATTTGGGGGAACGGGGGCCGGCATCGCCAAACCTGTTAGGGCAAGGCAGGGTTGGGTAAAAACCTTTTTAAAATTTTGGATTTAGTAAAGAAGATTTTTAAACTTTTTAAATTTACCAACCCCCCCCCCCCCTTAAGCGGTAAACTTGCCAAAAATTAAAAACCAAAAAATTTCTTTTTTTAGCCCTTTTTTAAGGGTTTTTTCCCAAAATTTGGTGGGTTGAAGGGGCCCATTTTGGGGGTCAAAAAAACCTCCTAAGGGTGGAAAACTCACCAGAAACCCCACCTTAGGGAAAAAAGTATTAACAACAACCCCCAAAAAAACAGACAGCAAAACTTTTCAAAAATTAAGGGAAGGGCTTTTGGTGAATGCTGGGGGAAGGCGGTGGTAGGACTGACGGGGTCCTGCCATCGTGGCAGTAGCTCCTAGCGCTCTTCCCTGGGGATGGGGGCAGCATGCAGTGTGATGCTCGTGCTTTTGCCTTGCCTTTAGTAAATATGCCTGCCTCCTAGCCAAGTGCCAAACGTGTTCTGTGGGGGGCAACTATGTTTGGCAGGGCTAAGATGCAGGTCATGATACTAATGCTTCCTTCTCTCTTCGGCTGTTGCTTTTGCTATTGCTCTGCGCTTCCTGCATCCCTGCGCACCACCTTCCGCTTTCCATGGAGTACTCCTACGGACAATGACTACCTCAACAGGAACGAAGAGGAAGGACAACAGAGTATCTCAAGCGCAAACTCAGAGGGCGGCAAGAAGCATCAACGAGGAAACTGTAAACAATCAACAACCAAGGCATAATTGGCTGAGCGATAGCGAAGCCTGTTACTCCATTGGGGTTGAAAAGTTTTTCCTGTCTGTCTGTCTGTGTGTGTGTGTGTGTGTCTGTCCGCACTACTCCTCCTGAACGGCTCGGCCGATCTCGGTGAGATTTTGCACACTTTTTGGGCATGTCCTTGGCTCGGCACACGCGAAATTTCACTATCCTAGCTCAACTGGTTCAGTTTTTATAGCCGAAAAACACCTAAAAAACGGCGAAAAATCGAGTTTTCTGCAGGCAGATCACTTCTGTCTTGAAGAAGGGGGGTCTGGGGGGGCAGAGCCCCCCAGCCCCGACAAGTTAAAAAGTTACAAGGGATCTAGAATGAAGGTTAGAAGTAACCGACGATGGACAAACAATTGCCTGCCGAAGGCAGGCTAGCGCCGCAGGCCAAGGTAGGTACGCCAGGCGCGGATTGGAGGAACAGGCAGCGAGACATCGCGAAGCCTGTTACGACAAGACGCGGTCTGGCGTAAACCTACCTTGTGTTAAACAAGGTTTAACAAGGTGTGTTAAACAAGGTAGGTTTACGCCAGACCGCGTCTTGTCGTAACAGGCTTCGCGATGTCTCGCTGCCTGTTCCTCCAATCCGCGCCTGGCGTACCTACCTTGGCCTGCGGCGCTAGCCTGCCTTCGGCAGGCAATGGCTTGTCCATCGTCGGTTACTTCTAACTTGGTGCATGCTGGGGGCCCCCCAGTCCCCCCTTCATTCTAGATCCCTTGTAACTTTTCAACTTGTCGAGGCTGGGGGGCTCCGCCCCCCAGACCCCCCCTTTTTCAAGACAGAAGTGATCTGCCTGCAGAAAACTCGATTTTTCGCCGTTTTTTAGGTGTTTTTCGGCTATAAAAACTGAACCAGTTGAGCTAGGATAGTGAAATTTCGCGTGTGTCGAGCCAAGGACATGCCCAAAAAGTGTGCAAAATCTCACCGAGATCGGCCGAGCCGTTCAGGAGGAGTAGTGCGGACAGACACACACACACACAGACAGACAGACAGACAGGAAAAACTTTTCAACCCCAATGGAGTATCAGGCTTCGCTATCGCTCAGCCAACAATAATTTATTTTATTTTAGCAGGAACAATTAAACCCACCAGGGCATTTGGGGATAGTCGTCTGCCAGTTCCACCTCAATACAGAATTGCTCGTAGACACACTGTTAAAAATAATCGTAAATTTACGACATTTTGTAAAATAATTATGTCGTTTTTAAACGACGTATTTTATTACGACTCAAGTCGTAAATATACGACTTGAGTCGTAAATTTACGACATATTTGCCGCTAATTTTGATAGCGAGACGTTCCGTTTTGAAACGAATGAAGTCGTAAATTTACAACTTAATCGTAAGTTTACGAACGGTCGTAATTTATCTTTGGAATATGTTGTGCAGTCATGACTTCAGTCGTACATTTACGAATCTTGTCGTAAATTTGTGCAATGAATCGTAAATGAACGACACAAATCGTAAATAAGCGAGCAAAATTGCAACTTTTCATCAACTTTTCGGGGATTTCAGATTTCAAAATATGTAATCGCGAATTCGACATTAGAGAAACGATTTTTTAGTCGTTCAGTTACGACGAAGTAGTTTCTGCTCGATTTCTGTCGCTATCAAAATTATCGAAGTTTTTGTCGCTAATTTACGACAAAATTTCTGACAGTGCATACTCCATCTCAAGTTCTGCGTAATGCTCACGCAGGGCTTCTTCCTTCTCAGCAAACAGGGCCTCTCGGGGATCGGGATGCTCCCATACGTCAAAGCAAAAGCAAGGGTTTGAGGGGTCAAAGATTTCGCAATAATTGTCATGGGCACTTAGGTCAGGGGTGGAGGGGCAAGCCCGGGGGGGGGGGGGGGAAGCTGAGGCTGGAGAGACTGCAGGGCTAGGAGTAGTAACAGGTGGGAGATAAGCCCCAAGGATTTGCACGGAAGAGCCAGAAGAGGAAGGAGCTGGGGAAGCTAGCAATTGGGGAGGGGCAGGGCGGGGAGGGGTGGAAGGGGGCAGGCGACCAGGAGCTCCGCTTGGGGCACATGATGGACCAGGACCGAGGGGTGAATCACTAGTGTACTCATGTGTACAAATTAGCCGGTACTCAATGTACTCACAAGGTTACAAGGTAGGTTTACGCCAGACCGCGTCTTGTCGTAACAGGCTTCGCGATGTCTCGCTGCCTGTTCCTCCAATCCACGCCTGGCGTACCTACCTTGGCCTGCGGCGCTAGCCTGCCTGCGGCAGGCAATGGCTTGTCCGTTGTCGGTTATTTTTTAACTTGTTGAGTGCTGGGGGGCTCCGCCCCCCAGACCCCCCTACATTGTAAATAGAGTCGTTTTATCTACAGATAACACGATCTTGACCCTTGTCACTTTTTAACTTGTCGAGGCTGGGGGGCTCCAAGACAGAAGTGGTCTATCTGCAGAAATCTCTATTTTTCGCCGTTTTTTAGGTGTTTTTCGCCTATAAAAACTGAACCTGTTGAGCTAGAATGGTGAAGTTTCGCGTGTGCCGAGCCAAGGACATACCCAAGAATTGTGCCAAATCTCACATAGATCGGCCGAGCGGTTCAGGAGGAGTAGTGCAGACAGACAGACCGACAGACAGACAGACAGACAGACCGACAGACAGACAAAACTTTTCAACCTCACTGGAGTAACAGGCTTCGCTATCGCTCAGCCAAAAAAGGGCGAAATTCACTTGTTTTTCGACCGATTTGGCGTCGAGTGTCGTTTATAACGCTAAATTAAGCCTTAGATTGTTTGCAAACGTAAAGTTTATGAGTAAAGCAAGGTGTACTCACGCTTACTCATGTACTCATGTGTACACCAGAACGCAGAGTGATTCGCCCCTCGACCAGGACAGCAGTGCAGGAGGGCTCGGGACATGAAGAGGCCGGCAGGGGATCCAGAGAAGCAAGGGTTGACAGCTGGCGGAGGCGAGTGCTGGCCCAGGTAGTCAATGTGGTGAGTATTACCATACGGCCTGCAAGGATACACAGCACGTCAGTAAGGTAAACGGGGCGACCGGATGATGGCAGTAGAGGGCCAGGGCAAGTACACACTAAACTTCTTACGGATACATCCTCTCTGTATTACGGACATTTTTGTGCAATTGCAATTACGGATAGATTTTGCTTGTAATTGCTGAGCGAAGCGAAGCACCCTGTTTGGGATTTTGAATAGCTCATTTGTCCGACCCCCCCCCCTGATACCTTTAGTTTACAAGAGGTATCTTCCTCTGTTTATTTTTACTATATTCATATGCGTATACATAGTCGAAGCTCCATAGTCCAAGCTCTATAGTTCAAGCTCTATAGTCCAAGCTCCATAGTCCAAACTCTATAGTCCAAGCTCTATAGTCCAAGCTCCATAGTCCAAACTCTATAGTCCAAGCTCCATAGTCCAAGCTCCATAGTCTAAGCTCCATAGTCCATATTCTATAGTCCAAGCTCAATAGTCCAAGCTCCATAGTCGTACGCCAAGCTTCATAGGCCATTTAGTTTGAGAATAAGATCTGTCGCGAGTAGGGTATGATCTTTCGCGAGTAGAGGAAGATCTGTCACGAGCCCGTTAGGTTAGGTTAGGATTGGTTGGATCATTTAGTTTGAGAATAAGATCGGTCGAGAGTAGGGAAAGATCTGTCACGAGTAGAGAAAGATCTGTCACGAGCCCGTTAGGTTAGGTTAGGATTGGTTGGACCATTTAGTTTGAGAATAAGATCTGTCGAGAGTAGGGTAAGATCTGTCACGAGTAGAGTAAGATCTGTTACGAGCCCGTTAGGTTAGGTTAGGATTGGTTGGATCATTTAGTGTGAGAATAAGATCGGTCGAGAGTAGGGAAAGATCTGTCACGAGTAGAGAAAGATCTGTCACGAGCCCGTTAGGTTAGGTTAGGTTTGGTTGGACCATTTAGTTTGAGAATAAAATCTGTCGAGAGTAGGGTAAGATCTGTCACGAGTAGAGTAAGATCTGTCACGAGCCCGTTAGGTTAGGTTAGGATTGGTTGGAACATTTAGTTTTAGATTATTAAATAGCCTTCCGTCGATTCAAGGAGAAACCAACCATTGCCGAATCACAATCCTTTGCGCAAAAGCATACTTCCTGGCTATCACCCCCCAAAAAGAAAAGAGGCTCATTTTCAAAATAAACACATCCAAATTTACAACTGATGAAAATGCATTACCATCTCCAGCAGAATCCAGCTCAGCATCGAGGCCGAAGGCCTTCCCCTGGATGGCAGTAGAGGGCCAGGGCAAGTACACACTAAACTTCTTACGGATACATCCTCTATGTATTACGGACATTTTTGTGCAATTGCAATTACGGATAGATTTTGCTTGTAATACGGACGAAATCATCCGTATTACAAAGAGTTTTACGTCCGTAACACACAGACGAAAATATCCGTATGGTACGGACGTTAAACTCTTTGTAATACGGATGATTTCATCCGTATTACAAGCGAAATCTATCCGTAATTGCAATTGCACAAAAATGTCCGTAATACAGATAGGATGTATCCGTAAGAAGTTTAGTGTGTACCTAGGAGGTGTCGATGCAAATCCAGCCACTCCAGCAAGGATGCAGACCACAGTGGATGTGATCCGTCCTCACCCTCCCCTGTCCCAGCCCCAACACCCTCTTGACCCGGGGGTAGTCGGTGATGACGTGATCCAGCTGCGACTTGGCTGCCCCTCCCCCTGCCCCTTGCTCCCTCTGGCTCTTGGCTCCTGCTGCCGGCGCCGGCCCTCGTCGATCCTTGGGGAGGGGGGAGTGCTCAGGGGAGGAGCGCCTTGCTCCGACAGCGCCAGGACCGCAGTTGAGGTGGTGACAATCGGCGAGTTCGGGATGGAGTTCTCCGCGCCGGCGTCCTCCGCCTCCTCCGTCACTTGGTGGATCCTCTCCACTCCGGCTAGCCGCCTCCGGTCCCCGACCATCCTAAGGAGCGGTTCCTCGCTGACGGCCACATCGAAGTTGTCAAGCACCCTCTGACCCACCTCGATTTGCCGGCCTACTAGACAGTACACCTTCACCCGTGCTATGGCTCCCTCAATGGACGAGATTGTTTCGGCCGTCCTCGTGTGGCTGGAGCGCCACTCTCTGCCTGGATTCGGTGAGTCTTGCGCTGCGTCCTCCCCTTTTCCCCCGGACCCTTGCCTACTGACCTGTTTGTTGTGTTTCCAGGCCTGGGGCCCGAGCTTCCCTCCGGACTACGTCCCTGGGCGCTGGGTCACTATCACGCCTCCTTGAACCACAACAACAAACCCCATCCGATGGTCCTGCTCCTGGACGGTGACGCTGATTGGACTTCCTTCATCCCTCTTGTTTTGGATACTCTCCCACTTCGGCCTCCTTAGTGAGTAGCCCACCCACTACCTCCAGAGTCCCTGCCACCACCCGGACTTTGTAGCTTACCTGTCCTGCAGGTACCCTGACCGTCGACGATGTGCTGTTTAACTGGAGTACCGGCCGCATCGCCGAGCTTCGGATCCAGGCAGGTGCCGCCCCGGTTGCTGGTCCAGTCGGAGGTCCCGTCGCCGGCCTCTCTCGCAGCTCCAGGAGGCTGCCAGCCGCTGGTCTCAGCGTGGTGCTCGGCCCCATCTCCCCTTGTTCCCCTCCCCCCTCCCCCACCTCCCCTCATACCCCCTTCGACCCTTGTGCCCCTCCCTATTGGGAGGGCATTACCCACGAGGACTGTGAGGTGTACGATCCTTCGGTAGGGTTCTAAACACCGGGAAAAAAACATGAAAAAAACGGAAAAAAACTGTTTTTTTCGGCTTTTTATTTTGGCAATTTTTCCGGAAAAATATGTTTTTTTCCTAATTTTGGTACTTTTTGGTGTTGTTTTGCTATTTGTGCTTATTTGACATGCTGGCAAGCTTAGTTAGGTCAATATCAACACCCAGGTATGACAATAAAAATAAAAAACGTGAGCTTCGTTTTTTTGCCACCTAACGCGCCACTACGCTCCCCCCTTAGCTTCGCGCCACCCGTTTAAACGACATTTCAGGCCCAAAGATAATTTTCCGTTTTTTTTTTTTTTTTTCGAAAAAAAAAAAACCGTTTTTTTTTCATCGTTTTTTTTCCAAATTTTATTTGTCACGCTTTTTAAGAACCCTATCCTTCGGACCCCTGCTTCTGTTTCGACGTAGTGGAAGATGATGGGGGAGCCGCTGAGCTGTCCGCAGTTTGGTTGGAGTGGGCGCAGGAGGACTACGATTTGTTTTGTGATGAGCAGCTGGCCCTGGCCATGGAGCTCCACGGACCCCAGCCTCAATAAATCATACCTTCCTTTGTACGTCTTCCTATTTTCTTCCTCCCTTCCTGGTTCCGCTCATGTAACAGAAAAACACCTGTTAGACCTGCTCACACCTGGCTTAGCTGCACGGCATGCATTACGCGTTTGGCGCTTGGCTAGGAGGTAGGCATTATTTACTAGAAGCCAGGCATAAAGCAAGCATCACACACATGCCACCCCCGTCCCCAGGAAAGAGCGCTTCACTGCTAATCCAAGTGTGGACCAAGTCCACGCTAGGTAGCGTGGACCACGGTGGTCCACGCTAGGAAACGTGGACCACGAATGGTCCACGCTAGGAAGCGTGGACCGCGGATGGTCCACACTTGGAAGTGTGATTGGCCTATGAGAAGTTCAACGCTGTGAAGCGTGGACCACAGCTCGGTCCACGTTTCCTAGCGTGGACCATTCGTGGTCCACGTTTCCTAGCGTGGACCATTCGTGGTCCTCGTTTCCTAGCGTGGACCACGGTGGTCCACGCTACCTAGCGTGGACTTGGTCCACACTTGGATTAGCAGTGTTGGAGCTGCCGCCACGATAGTTCAGACCTAAGCTGTCTTTCCTACCGCCTTTCCCAATCAATTAGTTTTCCTTAGATATATTTGAATTAAAAAACCGCCGTAGCGCCTAAACCAATTGAAATACGGCGAAAACCAATAAAACAAAATGGCCTGAAAATTTAATTTCTGACCAAAAACATTTTATAAATTTTTTTTGCTCAGGTCGCATTTTATAAGTTTCGAAATGCACGGCAAAAAATAGATGTTGAAATTTTGAAAATTAAAAACCGTTCGCCCGGCAACTTTTTTTCTTAAAAATTTTTTGTTCCAAACATAATTTTACACAAGATTTGTCTTATGGTCGATAACGATATCTTTGTCGGTTAAGCCAAGAGCAAGCATTTGCTTTCAAACATAACTAAATTTTGTGCTGACTTAAAGCGTACCGAACCGTACTTGCCCGACTGACTGGGCCTCCAAACCGACCTGGCAACCTAATATAGACCAGGTGGCGTTTGTAGGACGCTGGAGGTGAATGTAACGCCTCTGAATCGGTCAAAACCTAAAAGAAACGAAGAAAATTCATGTGTCCCACTTTACAGCCCCTTAGAAGATTGCTTCCCACCGTAAAACGAAGCATCGAAAACAAATTTTCTGAAGTGCACCTTGTAGATAAAAGAACGCGCTACAACATGTCTGAAGTCCAGAATGGTCCGAGCATCAACGGCTCGAAGCCCCGAATCCGCGCTAGACGTCTGAAAAAACCTTCTCTTTTTTCTGCATCAAATTTCAATTTTCAAGATTTTTTCAGGGAGGGGGTATGAGCGGGAACAAGAGACTCTCTGCGGATATGGTCTCGGAGGGGTCCTACCGTCTCAAAAACATTTTTTACCTCGCAAAATATCCACGCGTTGGCCGTTTACGGCCTAAAATAGGGAAAATAGTCAAGTCACTTTAGGGTTCGTGTCCACATTTAGGGGACCTGACGGTATGATATCTTGGATAAGTTTGCTTCCTCATCTGAAGAATTGAAAAAGACTACTGATCACTTAACATATGTAACAGTTAAAACAAGGGTATTGAGATGACGTAGTTTCAGGTTTTTGGCCCGTCCCGTTTATTTATGGCCCGTCCCGTTTATTTTTTGTAAAAAAAATGACGGAGGGGCGGGCATATAGTATGATCCCTGCTGTGCGTCCGTTCGTTCGTCCGTCCGAGGACTTCCCGTGGTCCGATCTTGACCAAATTTGGTATGCAGCCTCCTTGGGTGACCCTAAGAACCGCCCGGTGGCAGCAAATCCGATCCGAGCCCCGGGGGCGCTGCTGCAGGTGCATCATGGTCTACATGGGGTCGAGGAGGATCTCGGCAACGGATGCAGCTAGGAGGGCATGTAGGGGTATTTTTGGAATCGGGGCGACGAGATAAAACCAATAGTGCCAGTTTCAAGAGAATCGGAGAAGTTTGGACCCGGGTTCAAATCCCAGTGGGGTATATTTTGAACATTCTATTTACTCGAGTATTTCCATTGTTTCTGATGTGTTAGAGGGCGCTGATGACGAAAATAACATTTATTTTGACCCCAGACTCAGGTTCAAATCCCGTCAGGGATAAACATAGGCGAAATTTGCACATTCCCTGATGAACGGGACGGGCCAAAGTTGCCGATGTATTTCGCTACTTTTCCTGTTATTTGTAAAAAAAATGACGGAGGGACGGGCATATAGTATGATCCCTGCTGTGCGTCCGTCCGTCCGTCCGTTCCTCTGAGGACTTCCCGTGGTCCGACCTTGACCAAATTTTGCATGCAGCCTCCTTGAGTGACCCTAATAACCGCCCGGTGGCAGCAAATCCGATCCGAGACTCGGGGGCGCTGCTGCAGGTGCATCATAGTCTACATGGGGTCGAGGGGGATTTCGGCAACGGATACAGCTAGCAGGGCATGTAGGGGTATTTTTGGAATCGGGGTGACGAGAAAAAACCAACGGTGCTAGTTACAAGCGAATCGGAGAAGTTTGGACCAGGGTTCAAATCCCAGTGGGGCATATTTTGAATATTCTTCTTATTCGCGTTTTTGCATTGTTTCTTCTGTTTTTGAGGGCGCTGATGACGAAAATAACATCTATTTTGACCCCAGACTCAGGACCGAACCCGTCAGGGGTAAACAAAGGCGAAATTCACACATTTGTTAATGTACGGGACGGGCCAAAGTTGCCGATGTATATCGCTACTTTTCCTGTTATTTGTAAAAAAATGACGGAGGGACGGGCATATAGCATGATCCTTGCTGTGCGTCCGTTCGTCCGTCCGTCCGAGGACTTCCCGCGGTCCGATCTTGACCAAATTTGGTATGCAGCCTCCTTGGGTGACCCTAAGAACCGCCCGGTGGCAGCAAATCCGATCCGAGCCCCGGGGGCGCTGCTGCAGGTGCATCATGGTCTACATGGGGTCGAGGAGGATTTCGGTAACGGATACAGCTAGCAGGACATGTATGTAAGGGTATTTTTGGAATCAGGGTTACAAGACAAAACCAATGGTGCCAATTTCAAGCGAATCGAAGAAGCTTAGACCCGGGTTCAAATCCCAGTGGGGTATATTTTGAACATTCTTTTTATTCGAGTTTTTCCATTGATTCTTATGTTTTTTAGGGCGCTGATGACGGAAATAACATCCATTTTGACCCCAGACTCAGGTTCAAACCCATCAGGGCTAAATAAAGGCGAAATTCACACATTTGTTAATGTACGGGACGGGCCAAAGTTGCCGATGTATATCGCTTCTTTACCTGTCATTATAATAAAAACACAAATAAAACAGTTTTGGCATTTCCTTGTTAAAAAAGTCCCTGCTAGATAGGCAACCCGCATGACAGCCGGGCCCCCCGCCTCAGCCCAGTAGCCCCCAGTCCGTCCCTGGGGGTAAATCACTAGCGGATCCATGGCTGGCCGCAGGACCCGTACCGGCCTCTCCAGCATTCCAGCCAGCCCATGGAGGCATTCAAACCCAACGTACGTGTCTGGCCTCTCCAGGTCACGCAGCGCCAAGTCGACCAAGTCAGCACCTTCCACCTCCGGCAGAGTCTCCGCATGGTTGATTAGAAGCGGGGCGTACCGTCTGCTGAATTCGCGAAGATGCGCGACGGTCTCGTGCCGCAGCCTCCCTGCACTGTGGGAAAAAATCACAGTAAATCCTGTAGTGATTAGTACAGCTGTCACTGTAGTTCAGAGTACAGGATTTACTGTACTATTTTAACAGGATCTACCGTACTTTGTACGGGATTTACTGTGCCACAGAAGTGGAGTACGGAATATCCTGTACCAGGTACAGTAGATACTGTAGCAAGGCACGGTAAATCCCGAGGGGTTACCCACCCCGGGAATCGTGTGTACACATGGCCGGGAATCTGGTCGGAATCTCGGCGGAATCAGGTGGAATCAGGCGGAATCACGGGAATCGTGGGAATTGCAAGGGAATCGCGGGAATCGGCGGAATCGTTTAGGAATCGCTCGGGAATCTTGGGAATCAGTTGGGAATCTTGGGAATCATTTCGGAATCATGGGAATCAGGTGAAAATTGTGTGTAAATTATGGAACATTCCCTTAGATCATGCGAACCATCGGATACTCTGCTTAGCGCCTCCGAAGTGTTCCGTAGACCGCCGAGGCAGCCGAGGCCTTCCCCTTATTTACTTCGGTTGTGACAGGGTTACGAACAGGACGCAAATTTCCACAGAGGGCCAATGATGAACCAGACTTCTTTTACAGCTTTGGAAACTTCCTTTCCAGCTCGTAGAAGGTGAGATCCGCAAACCTGAAAAACGTTCTGATTTTGCTTCTCATTCTCTAGAAAAGTGCTATCCTCATAGTTTGTTTTGATGTTGTGTCGTCTGCTGAGGGCCTCGTGAAGCCTAGAGCCCTGGTAGCACTTCGAACAAGTCCTATTAACCTCCTCAGCTCTCAATAATAGTTGATTGAAGATCCCTGCAATGTCGCATGTAGACAGTTTAGAAGTTTCGAGGCTCATTGCGGAAGTTTAGGAACCGACGCCGGAAGCGGAAACGCACGGCGGACATTTTGGTCGTCACCGGACGCTTTGTTTTGATGTTGTGTCGTCTGCTTGGGGCAGCGGTTCCCAACCTTACTCGGTTCGCGACCCCAAATTTGTAGCCAAAAATTTCCGCGACCCCCAGGAAAAATTTCGCGACCCCACGCGACCCCTCCTTTAGCATGCCTTTGATACAAAGTGCGATAATCCGGCTTAGTTTGGAAGCAGTATTGTCTCAAAGTTGATCAAAACTGTCACAAATGTCTGTGAAAAATCGTGTTTTGGGCCGACTTTAAGCATCTGCTGCGTCTGATCCGAGGCGGTATTTCGTCCTCCCTCAACGGGCAATTGGTCTTTGGACCTTCCTTTTGCGTGCCTTTGTTACGGAAAGCGATTATCTGCCTTAGTTTGGGAGCAGTACTGCCGCAAAGTTGATCAAAACGGTCACAAATGTCTGTAAAAAATCGTGTTTTGGGCCGACTTTAAGCATCTGCTGCGTCTGATCCCAGGCGGTATTTCGTCCTCCCTCAACGGGCAATTGGTCTTTGGACCTTTCTTTTGCATGCCTTTTCTACGGAAAGCGATTATCTGCCTTAGTTTTGGAGCAGTATTGCCGCAAAGTTGATCAAAATGGTCACAAATGTCTGAAAAATCGTGTTTTGATCAACTTTGCGGCAATACTGCTCCCAAACTAAGGCAGATAATCGCTTTCCGTAACAAAGGCATGCAAAAGAAAGGTCTAAAGACCAAATGCCCGTTGAGGGAGGACAAAATACCGCCTCGGATCAGACGCAGTAGATGCTTAAAGTCGGCCCAAAACACGATTTTTCACAGACATTTGTGACCGTTTTGATCAACTTTGCGGCAGTATTGCTCCCAAACTAAGGCAGATAATCGCTTTCCGTAACAAAGGCACGCAAAAGGAAGATCCAAAGACCAATTGCCCGTTGAGGGAGGACGAAATACCGCCTCATTCCCCTTTAGGGCCTTTAGGACTCTAGCTCGCTGTCATGCGCATCACAGATTTTCATACCTGTCGACCCATACGGACCCGCGAGCCCGCGAACCATTTAAATTTCTACCGGAATCGCGAGAAAATCTTGTCGGAATCACGTGGGAATCATTGAAATCACGTGGGAATCATGGAATCAGATGGGAATCTCTGAAATTACAGGAATCATTCTGGAATCTTCAGGAATCTTCAGGAATCTGGGAATCATTTTGGAATCTTGGGAATCTTGAAATTGGGAATCGTGTGTACGCGAAAATCGGGAGTGGGTAACCCCTCGGTAAATCCTGTGTTCTGAACTACAGTAAATCCCGGCAAATAATTAACGGGATTCACTGTGGTTTTTTCGCACAGCGTGCGTGGAAGTCCCAGTAACCGTCCTCCGAAGGAGCACCCTTGCAGCGGTCCAGAATAGTGCCTGGGGTCCTTCTGGGGCTGGGATGACGCGTGCCTCCGTCTCCGTAGTGTCGAACGTCTCGAGCCCGTCCTCTCCTACAGATATCACTATTATTGGACAAAAGTTACAGTGTTGTGCCCCTTGGCTGCGCCACCCCCGCGCCTCGCCAAGCGGCAGCAGTGTTCACAAATCGCAACATCCGCCCGGGTGGTCCGATTGCTACCCGGGGCAGGAAAACAAGACAGCAACAACAACAAAAGTAAATGCGCAGCGATAATACCATTAACAGTGGCATAGCACCGAGACCATGATAACAGAGAGCAATCAGTGGAGAAGCAGTAGATGACGGTGTTATAACAACAACAACAACAACAACAACCGCAGAGCCAGCCACAGCCACAACAGTAATAACAATAACAACAACAGCAACCGCGGTCCTCCCGTAGCAGCACACACTAAACTTCTTACGGATACATCCTATCTGTATTACGGACATTTTTGTGCAATTGCAATTACAGATAGATTTTGCTTGTAATACGGATGAAATCATCCGTATTACAAGCAAAATCTATCCGTAATTGCAATTGCACAAAAATGTCCGTAATACAGATAGGATGTATCCGTAAGAAGTTAAGGGGAGGTTCTGGTGAAAATCTTGCTATTTTCCAAATGGATTCCACTGTCACAATTTGTTCGGAATATAAAATCTTTCTTTTAGGAGACTAAAATTTGACTTTTGAAGGCACATGCCAGGCTCTGAACCCAGCCGAAGAGTCTTTTTGAGCCTATTTTGGCTGTATCTTAAAAAATCTCCTTGCGCATACTATTTTGTCGTAAAAGGTTGACCTTGACATTTTTCACTTCTTCGATTCATTTTCAAAAAATTCCGGCATGCATAGCTCAAAATTCCCATTATATTATTAACTGTAAGCTTTTTAAGCTGAAAAGTCCCTAAAATTTGTCAATTTTGTACATTTTTGATCAATTATAGTGAAATGCTTGGTTAGAAAGCTTGCGAATGAAAATGTTATTTACAGTTTGAGTTGTGCATGCCGACATTTTTTTAAAATGAATCGAAGAAGTGAAAAATGTCAAGGCCAACCTTCCCGTTTAAAAAATGATCTTGCCCGAAATCGTGCCGGATGACGGCAGGATTTCGGGCATGCCCGGCCGGCACGCCCGAAATCCGCCCCGAACCAGGAGTCCGGGCTTGCCGAAAAACGATCATTTTGTTGGAAAATAAACCGATTTTCGGCAATGCCGGACGCTTGCCGGGCATGCCGAAATCGTGCCGAACCGTCCCTCCCATTAAGGCGCCGGGGAGGGGGAGGTACCTGGATGGCGGATCCTATTCAGTCTCGCACACACGCACACTCGTTCACACACAGACGCACATACACACTCACATACACACACACGTACACAGAACGCTGAAGGAGAAACACTGGTTAGTATTGGAACCCAGGACGACCGTCTTTGTGGACCGAGACGCTGCCAACTGCACCACGGAGGAGACCTGGGGAGGAGGCCTCAGGCTCCCGATGCCTTCCAGCGAGCTCGCTCGACCCCGAGCGGCACTGGAGGGGGCGGGGGAGACACGCTGCTGGGGGAGGAGCGCGCGGCGAGCCCTGTGTCTTGACGAATAAGTAACCTCCGCGAGACTCTTGGGTTACTCGCGGAGAGCCCCTCGACTTTTGGACAAGGTGCGCGGGTTCAGCTGGGCACTTGGATCTAACAACAGACTCGGTGAACTTGAGCGGAGGTACTAGAGCACTGCGTGTGGACTAGTCAACACGCGGATCCAGGCCCACTGGAAACCCAGGTCTCAGGCCCCCAAACCCAGTTATTGGGGTGTTGGCTCTTACACGCAAACCAGGTTCTTCGCTTCCTTATAATCCACGTACTCGAAGTACCCTTTTCCCGCGGCTCATGTTATTGAGAGCCAGACCTTTTCTATAGGATGGCAAGCTAAAGTTACTATTTGTATGCTAAGGCTGTTAAGCATCAGTAGCTCAACGGATTCAACTGCATTCATTCAAGTACCCGTATCAAAGTGTTTAATTTGATTGGAGATTTGTTCAGTCAAAGAATTCAAAATTGTCCTACAAACATCTCGTTTGCACGGAATTTTCTAATTTTTCACGCCGGTTTTGATAGACTTGGAACTTAAGAAAGAATTTCACTATTTTAACTTTTCAATTTTGTACGCAGGTCAAAGACATTAACTTGACACTTCTTTGATTAGGGTCTCGATGCGCCCCGTCACTCGGGCATGCCCGGAATCATGCCGAAAGGCACGGGCACGCCCGAAATCCACCCGGCCGGGCAGCGGCCGGGGTCGCGGTACGATTCCGGGCCGCCCGCGACAGCGGGGCTCATTTCGGGCTTGCCGCGTGCCGGCGGCGGGTGGATTTCGGGCTTGCCGAGCGCATTTCGGCATCATTCAGGGCATGCCGGACACTTCGGCATCATTTCGACATCATTTCGACACATTCTCGGCACGATCTTTTTTAAACGGGTTTTACGACAAAATAGTATGCGCAAGAAGATTTTTAAAGTTACACCCAAAATAGGCTCAAAAAGACTCTTCGACTGGGTTCAGGGCACAGAATGTGAGTCCCCAGTGAAAATTTTTATTAATTACTTGGTAAGACATCAAATTTTTAACTAATTTTCACAGTGGGACCTATTTAGGAGAAAATAGCATTTTCACCAGAACCTCCCCTTAAGCGTGCAGCGGACGCCCGCCACTACCACCACAGCTGTCCCCTCATCGCCCAGCAGTTTTCCCTCAATCATATAGCATCACCTCCATCACTCCATCGTTTGGTCACTCACCATTCTCATCCTCCTGCATAGCCCCGTGCCGGTTACCTCCTTGATACGGTCTGCCTCCAGCTCCTCGCTACCTCCCGCTTATCAACACGTCGCCCGCCGTCCGGCCGGGGGGAGGGGGGGGGTGTCCCTCGCCTTCCCTGGCCGCGACACCTGCCGGCCGTCCGCCAGCCATCCGCCGGCCCGTGCGCTCGCCCAGCGCCGTCGTTCCCCCATTCTCGTGTTGACATCCGCGCCAGCCTGCAACATGTCCTCCACCAACGATCTCCTGGCCGCCCTAGCTGCCTGGCTGGAGGCACACCTCTCCGCCAATGGTAAATACCCTTCAGCTAGTCCCTTCCCCATACCTGCCCTTTGGCCATTCCCGCGGTCTACCATTCCAGGTGCTCCCCTTTGCTCGCTGTCCGGTTACCTCCGTGTTGACAGGGCCAGCCTTACCCGGCTGGGTATGTCGAGGCAGGTGCGGCACCAATAGTGATCGCTCAAGCCCTTCGAGAAGTCAATGATGAGCGTATGAACATTCTAGGACCCAGATGGCATTTGAGCAATTCTTTCCCAAGGCAACCAGGCCCAAAACCTTCATGTCTCAGATCCTGCTCCCGTTGGTTTTTTAAGATGCCCTAGTAGTAGAGAGTCTCCAAAAAAATTTTCAGATTTTTATGTCTCATAGAAGCCGAGATTTTGGGGTTTTTATGTTTCAAACCTAGGAAAAATTCCACATTTTTAATTTTTCATCGAAACTTTCCCGTCTAAATTTTTTTGAAAAGAGCATAAAAAGTTGAGTCCTTTCCATGCCAGAACGGAATTTTCAAACAATTTTTTGAAGTTTCGACGTAGTTTTAAAATTTAAAAAAAGTGGATTTATTGGTTAAAAGCTAATACGTATATTTTTTTTTCACTTCTCTGAGCGTTAAAAAGTGTATTTTTATAGTCCCTAACTCTGGGAAAAATAAAAACTTTACGGATGAAACTCATTCTAAATACCGCAGCCCAAAACCTATTTTCAGTCTTCGCTTTTCGACTAAAGTGTACCCCCAGGCACTGGAGGATGGTTCAATGAGTCAAACCAAATCATCTTTGTATGTTATTACTCACTTAACATCAAAGCTGAAGTATTTTAAGTACTCTGTTCAACAGATATATCTGTAGATCACTCTCAAATGTTATTTTATAGCCTAAATCACTCAATTTCTTAGATACACACAGCCATTCAAATTACTCTGCAGCTCACTCAAACATTCAACAGTGATGTCAACAAGAACACAGCAGAAGAACTTTAAAAAAGTACTAGCATGCAAATAATTTTTTATTTTGAGATAAAATTCAATGATTTTTAACAGTTTTACTGCTTTTGATGCCTCTTGACTTTTTGGCCTGACCTAAACAGAAGAAAAGATTGTGAAGACAAAGAAGTCCTTGTTATAATTTTGTTAAATACAAAAGCATCTTACTAGTCTCTGCTGATTCTTGGGCAGCTCTTTGTTTTCTGGAGCTTGCAGGAGTTGGTTTACTTGTTTTGGGTGGCAGTTCATCTGACTCACTGCAAAAGAAATGCATATGCATAAATGAAGAAAAACTATATGCACTTTGGAAATGAGAAAAGATATTTCTTACCCGCTTTGGTTTTTCTTTGCTCTTTTCCTCTTTGGCTCGGCTTCTGATTCTGGTTCATTTGGCTCACTGCAAAAGAAATACATATGCATAAATAAAGAAAAACTATATGCATTTTGGAAATAAAAAAAGACATTTCTTACCCGCTTTGGTTTTTCTTTGCTCTTTTCCTCTTTGGCTCGGCTTCTGATTCTGGTTCATTTGACTCACTGCAAAAGAAATACATATGCATGAATGAAGAAAAACTATATGCATTTGGGAAATGAAAAGAGACATTTCTTACCTGCTTTGGTTTTTCTTTGCTCTTTTCCTCTTTGGCTCGGCTTCTGATTCTGGTTCATTTGACTCACTGCAAAAGAAATACATATGCATGAATGAAGAAAAACTATATGCATTTGGGAAATGAAAAGAGACATTTCTTACCTGCTTTGGTTTTTCTTTGCTCTTTTCCTCTTTGGCTCGGCTTCTGATTCTGGTTCATTTGACTCACTGCAAAAGAAATATATATGGATAAATAAAGAAAAACTTTGTACTAGGTATTTGTGAATTATTTTGGGAAATGAGAAGAAATTTCTTACCCGCTCTGGTTCTTCTTAGCTCGTTTCCTCTTTGGCTTGGCTTCTGAACTACCTTGAGCCCTAAGGATTAGAGGACAGATATTAAGATGATGAAAGTGAAAAAGATAAAAGTAGGATGTTATAGCGCAGTATAAATTTTTTAATGTTTCTTACTTCGGTTGAGGTGTGATGTCGCTCATCTTGACATGGCTTGACAAAGAATACTCCTTTGTTTGGACTAAAGTTTCAGAAACTGGGATGATAGCATGGATGCTTCTGATCCCAGGTACAAGAGTAGCATTTTCCATTCTATCGTGGTATTTCTGATTGTGACATTCAATTTTGAATTTACTCACAAAAGTGTAGTCCATGCTTTTACTGCTTCCTTTGAGGTAATTGTACAATTGAACTGGGTTAGCAATAGGTTCTTCATCAACTCTTCTTTTGCTTTCCTCTGCTGCTGACCGCTTTGCTGCTCCAGCAGTCGCATCACAGAGAGTTTTTCCATGTGAGGTTGGGAAGAAGTGCCACTCCGCTACTATCAGGAAGTCTCCCTGATGGTTGGCAACATTTGAAACATTCTTGCGGTTTTTGTACTGAGCTGCAGCTCCGTCACTCCAATAGAATATCTTCTTAACTTTTCTCCCTATCTTCTCTTCTAGATACTTGAGCAGCCTCTCTTGAAAGGCATGTACTGCAGCAGTGTTATGTTTAAGTTCATCAGAGATTACGATGAGAGTGCAAAATTCAATTTCTGCTTCTTCTGTTCTGCGGAAATAATTTACAAACGGATGCAAGGTGGCTTGATCATTATTCCAGTGGAATCCCTGGATTGCATCCTGTATCAAAAATGAATAGTTCTCTGAAAAGTCTCCCAGGGTTAAAACTTCACCAACCTTCAAATTGGCTTTACATTCTTTCAAAGCTGCTGCTTGCTTCTTAGCTATGAAATTGTGCTTTTTGTACTCCAATAACTTATCCGTAAAATCATCAATGTAATTGTCAATAGATTTCACTAATGTTTCCAAAGAGCAGCGATCAACGTTCATCCACTGTTGAAACATTACTGAGTCGAGTGAGAGTTCTTCAAAGTGTGCAGCCAGAAACACACGTAATATTTCTGGATCTGGACAGTCTAAACATTTATCCATATAGCAATCATCTGACTTAGAAGTACACATGAGCATGTCCACACAATCTTCAAAGGTTATTTGTGCCTCACCATCTTTCTCATCTAATTCACTAACTTCCGCATCTTGTTCACTCACACTTTTCTTCTTTTTTCTGCGTATCCCACCACCTTTGGCCATCAGCTCAGTGTTTTGATGGATGGCACAGACACAAACAGAGTGCGTGCCACTAGCACCAGCACTCACACATTCTGGAGGCCTCAAGCTTGCAAACTTTGAGAACGACACTTTGCCAGGATATTTCTTGCAAAACATTGAGTACAGTTCATTTACAGTGCAAAGTAAAAGTCTCTTCTGTTTGTGAACTCGTTTACCACTTTTGTAGTCTCTCTGACCAGGCATAGGTCTACTAACTTCATCAGCATAGTAGAAGCCTAAAATTGATTTGACTGTTTCTTCATTCAGAGGCCGACCTTGCTTAGGTTTTGGCACTGCAAGAATTCCCTCTGATTCAACTAAAGCTTTTGTAACTCTCACCATATTTACAGAACAATCAAATTTTTGACAAATTTTTTCTCTGCTCCAGCTTGTTGGTAAAACAGATAAAATTTGGATCTTCTTTGCTCGATCAGCAGTCTTGTGAAATTCGGTCTTTAACCCACTGATCATTTCTGTGAGGTCAGCAGAATCCTCACATACCTGAAATTCACAAGAAAAGCATAAGTATTTTTGGAAGACTCAGAAGACACAAACAAATTATTTGGATTAACATATACCTCACGTAGAGAAAAATTTAAATAATCATGTTGTTTCTCTGCAGCCTGGATCATGACGCTTTTAATCGCATCAGTAATTTCTTCTAATCTTGCCGTGCCATAATATCTCTGATGCTTAAGTTTCTTTACATCCACAGTTGCAATGTTATGCTTCTTTAAGATTTCATTTAAAGAATCCAGGATCTCTTCTGATTACCATGACTGGTCTGACTGCGTTGACTGCCCTGACAAAGTCAATGGACTACCTTCGCTTGATGCAGCAGAAATGGTTCTTGAAGCAGTAGCAGATTTCAAGGCTGGTCGAGGTCTCAAACGATCCAAGTTCACCACGCTCTCAGTAGTTTGTGTGAACTTGTGATTTGATGTGGGCCTAGTTTGTGTGAACTTGTGGTCTCGTGGAGTGCATATGGTTTGAGTTGATTGGCTTAACCGCTCAACAGGTGGCTCTTCAGCAGGAGGGTTGTTGCCTTCATCATGTCCATGATCATATCCACTACCACCACCACCAGCACCACCACCTTGATCATTTTGAGCAGCATAACGGTCCCTCGCTGCTTTCACTGCTCTTGCACAAGAATAACAAAGTTTGTGGCCTGGCAGAAATGTTAAGTTCAAAGGTAGCCACTGTTTGTATCTGTCCAAAGATATTTCTTCAAGCCGACCTTTCACATTTTGACCATGGTTCTCGTATGGATTACAACACACTTTAAAATTAAGCGAATAAGCGTGTAGAAAGGTCCTTTTGTGAGATTCGCAAACAATGAAAGGCTTCACACTGCAGCCCGATCTTATTGACATCAGTTCCTTGTGGTCTTTTGAAATCTCTTGTTCTGTAAATTCTCTGCCAGCGCAGGGTGACCCAATACTTGTTCCAATGGAACACGACATTGTCTTTAAGTCAGGCAAATAGTTAAGGAAAAGAATTCCTCCAATGTCACTTCACACCACGCACACTACACAAGAGGTTAGCGGCCAACAAAAACAAATGATGACTGCAAACAACATCATACACTGTTTGCAGGACAGATGCTTATTTGCACTAGCATTTTTTTAAAAGTTCTTCTGCTGTGTTCTAGTTGACATCACTCTTGAATGTTTGAGTGAGCTGCAGAATAATTTGAATGGCTGTGTGTATCTAAGAAATTGAGTGATTTAGGCTATAAAATAACATTTGAGAGTGATCTACAGATATATCTGTTGAACAGAGTACTTAAAATACTTCAGCTTTGATGTTAAGTGAGTAATAACATACAAAGATGATTTGGTTTGACTCATTGAACCATCCTCCAGTGCCTGGGGGTACACTTTAGTCGAAAAGCGAAGACTGAAAATAGGTTTTGGGCTGCGGTATTTAGAATGAGTTTCATCCGTAAAGTTTTTATTTTTCCCAGAGTTAGGGACTATAAAAATACACTTTTTAACGCTCAGAGAAGTGAAAAAAAAATATACGTATTAGCTTTTAACCAATAAATCCACTTTTTTTAAATTTTAAAACTACGTCGAAACTTCAAAAAATTGTTTGAAAATTCCGTTCTGGCATGGAAAGGACTCAACTTTTTATGCTCTTTTCAAAAAAATTTAGACGGGAAAGTTTCGATGAAAAATTAAAAATGTGGAATTTTTCCTAGGTTTGAAACATTAAAACCCCAAAATCTCGGCTTCTATGAGACATAAAAATCTGAAAATTTTTTTGGAGACTCTCTACTACTAGGGCATCTTAAAAAACCAACGGGAGCAGGATCTGAGACATGAAGGTTTTGGGCCTGGTTGCCTTGGGAAAGAATTGCTCATTTTGAGCCAGTGAGCGACGAACGGCCGCACGAGGAGGCGATTCAGGAGGAGCCAAGGCAGGTGGAGGGCATCCGGCCAATCAATCCAGGACAGCCCCTTCTTCCGCCTGGTGAGGACATCCAGACCGACACAACACCGACGGCCAGCATCGCCCTGTCGGCCCAGGACGTCGGAGGCGGGCAGGAGGCCGACCCAGCCCCGGAGGGACGCTTCCGAATCGCCACCTGGAATGTGCGAGGGTGCGCCACGGCGGAGGCTCGGGCTAGAATCGACTAGCTACTGATTGAGAAAAACGTCAGTGTGTGTGTACTACAGGAGACAAGGGTTTGATGCACCACTATCTCTATTGCTCTATTTCAAGCTAAGCACCTTGAGAAAGCCAATACCGGACATTTTTTCACCAGGGCCCCCTCTGAAATAGACTAGGTAAAGTCCAAACTTTAAGCTGAGCCTAAGTTCCCACTTGCAAGTTGACATTTCATAAAGATGAAATAATTTTTTTTTAACTTTGATCATACTTTTCAATTTTTCTAAGTTTGAATGTGGGATTAATAGTATTTCCACTTTCTTTTCCTAGTTTAGAACGGGGTTTTATAATTTTTTGTTTGTATTCACCAAAGAAGTCATTTGTTACTATACTTATTTTTCTCACTACCCCACATAAGCAGGCCAAAGTTTGAGATGGAGTTCAAGTCCCCAAGGACAATTTTGAAATACAATTCATTGTCTTCGCATCGTAACATCCCTCATGCATGGAAAACTCCATGACTCGAAGACCGCCTTTCACCCCACATAAAGCGCAATCAGCAGTAGCTTGAACTGAAGATTGAAATAGAGGTTGAGATCCCATGGGAGATATTAAACTAAAATTTAACAAAAATCTACAATATATCCAAGTTTTAGAGACATCACAGCTTGAAAAGCTTTGTTGAAGGTAACATCATGGACACAAAGAGTTGTGGTTGCCACAATCTTTTCAAAATGAATCGTAGAAGTAAAAATGTGATGACCAACCTTTTACGTTAAAATAGTAAGCGTCAGAAGATTTTTAGAGATATAGTCAAAATGTGCATAATGTGGTTCTTCAACTGGGTTTAATGGTTGGCATGTGCCTCCCAATGTCAATTTAGCAGTTATAAGTGATTACTTTTATTGATAGACACACAATTTATAAAACTGTGTTTAAACCTTGGGAAGCGAATTCTTATTGTTCATGACTAAGTGCTGCCACAAGAAGAAATACTACCACTTACAGATTTAAACTTCAAAAGATTTATAATAATGATCATAGTTTATTATCAGTTTATAATCTTGTCTATATGAATGTTAACTTGTAATTTGCAACTTAATAAATTGTAATTTGCAACTTAATTTAAGTTTTGACTCACTGTAAAACATTCCGTACTTTTGTACGAAAATGGAACAGAAAAATATAGTACGGAGGTACGGAGAAAAGTACGGAACGTTCCGTACTTGCTCCATATGAACCCATGTAAATGGGTACGGAAAAAAAGTACGGAACGTTCCGTAGTTGGCAAGTACCATAGACAATCAACTATATCCATAGACCAACTGCTTCATGCCCGGCTGGGATCCATGTGTTACGCCGCTCCCTGATTGGTCGGTACCTTTCACTTCAACATTTCGAGGTTAAAAACTCGACAATTGTAAATTTTAGTGGACTGATTGCATTCAGCATGTTCAAATCTATGTTTCTGGCTCTTGGTTTTTGAGTAAAGCTTGTTGGTATAAATACCAAGTTAAAAACAAACAATCAGCTGTCGGCACGAGCGGCACGAGCGGTGTTCTTCCGTAAAACTTCCTCTGAGGCTCTAAAGTTAAAGTTCATTTTAAAAATCGAGCCGTTTGATGACATTCCTTATTTATGTGAGCTTCTTTTTCACCCACTGAAAGCAGCTGAACATCAACTTAAAGTGGTATAAACTCTTCGACAAGTGTGGCATCGACTGCACCAAGCTGCCTCGGCAGCGAACGCCGCGTCCTGATTGGTGGGAGCTCGAGCCTCCTCGACCAATCAGGACGCGGCGTTCGCTGCCGCGGCAGCTTGGTGACCAAAGCCGACCAATGACCAGTGAAGTGAAAGGTACTGACCAATCAGGGAGCGGCGTAACACATGGATCCCAGCCTGGGCATGAAGCAGTTGGTCTATGGTTATAGTTGATTGTCTATGCAAGTACGGACGGTCCAGGCAAATTATTGACCAGACATGTTCCGTAGTTTTTCCGTCCGTTTTTCTCACAGTGCTTTATCTGTGGTGTAGTGTCCAAAATTCCAATGAAGAGCCGATGTTAATGCTTTACTGCTTTATTCCGAACTGATTTGATGAGGTACAAGGGGTAACCTTCTAGCCACATTCCCGGCCAGGGTTTGGCAGATTCACATTGATTCACCTAGCCAACAGCAGAGAGAACAACAACAACGAACAAGGCGGTAAATAGCAGACGCGAACACGACATCCACCCCAAACAATAAAATGTTAGAATAAACTCTTTTAATACAATCTTAAAAAATAACAAATACAATCCGGTGCTGAACCTGCAGCTTTAGAGGTAATACAATTGACTAGTTGCAAACTTATGACAGACAAATAATTATTGGCTGAGCGGTAGCGAAGCCCGTTACTCCAGTGGGGTTAAAAAACTTTTTCTGTCTGTGTGTGTGCGTGTGTGTCTGTGTGCAGTGTGCACTACTCCTCCTGTACGGCTTGGCCGATCTGGCTGAGATTTTGCAGGGTAATTGGGCATGTCCTTGGCTCGCCACTCACAAAAATTCAGCTTTCTACCCCAATCCATTCGGTCATATTAGCCAAAGACACTTAAAAATCGGCAGAAAAAATACAACTTTTTTGGCACTTTTAACTCTGTGACAAGTTCCATATCATTTCCTGTGTTTTGGAAGATGCTGATGACGAAAATAGAACCCATTCTGACCCCCGACCTAAAATTCAGTCCCATTAGTGAAAATTTGGATCACCCAATTCTAATTTAAGAGGGGATCACGCTTGTTCCCACGGTTTGACTAGGAAAGCAGCCTGCCGAAGGCAGGCCAGCGCCGCAGGCCAAGGTAGGTGTACACGCCAGGCGTAAATTGTCGAAACTGGCGCAGCATCGCGAAGCCTGTTACGACAAGACACGGTCTGGCGTACACCTACATTGTAACTACGATTGGCTGAGCGATAGCGAAGCCCGTTACTCCAGTGGGGTTGAAAAGTTTTTAATGCCAGAGTGTGTGTGTGCGAGTCTGTGCGCACTACTCCTCCTGGACGGCTCGGCCGATCTGGCTGAGAATTAGCAGGGTCATTACACTCAAGAGTAACTCCACCCCAAGGCGGACCGAAATCTGGGATTGGGTCACGGATTCGGTTCAAACTTTGTGGGTTCAATAGGTACCACTAGGACCTATCAACCCTAAAAGGAAAGTTGGCTAGCTCAAATAGAACCTGAGATATTTGCATTTTTCTAAATTTGACTAATTTAGCGTAAAAATATCGCTTTCTGATATTTTCATGATAAAAGTTGTTTGCTTAGTTCTGGCTTACATTTCTTCTTTCTAGTGATAAAAAAAGGAGAAAAATGGTGGTAGGCCAAGTTTTGTACGTTGCTTGGTTTGGCCTACTCGAGCAATTTTGTCGAATTCATCAAAACTCTCATTCCCAAAATACTCCACCTTGGATTTGACCCTGGTACATCCCATTCCACTTCTTTTACTCTAATAAACAATTGCTATATAGTCCCTAGCACCAACAATTCCATATAAGCCAGAAAAATCCAAAACACAATTTTTCAATTTTCTACTTTGACCTATTTTGGGCCCTTTTGTCAAGATTAGGGCTTCTACATGATCTTGGGTGACAGGAAAGATCCTTCCTGCCCTCAATTTAGATAGTATCAACACAAACAAAGAGACCCAAACTCAAGGTGCACTAAAAATTTATAAGGAAACTGTTTTGAGCAAATCTTTCAAGTTTACGAGGGGTGTGAAGAATTTAAATCGGAGGAAAATGTAATGCTTCAGCCAAAAGTGGATTTGTGGTTCATTAGTAAGCTTTCTCAAGTAGGTTTGGTGCTCTTTTAACCCTGAGATTGTTCCTCCTTGATAATCAGTGTTAAAACCCTGTTTTGGTATAGGGTTGTTGGACTTACGATTTCAACGCATTAACAAAGTAATGATCCATTTATTTAGGTTATTTGCAACGTGTAAGCTGAACCCCTTAGTCTTAAGTCATCTGGCTGGTCTAAAAAATTTACAAACCAAATGAAACCAGGCTCAGTCATTGAGACTAAGCGGTTGAACGTTTATCACAAATCCACTTTTGGCTGAAGCATTACATTTTCCTCCGATTTAAATTCTTCACACCCCTCGTAAACTTGAAAGATTTGCTCAAAACAGTTTCCTTATAAATTTTTAGTGCACCTTGAGTTTGGGTCTCTTTGTTTGTGTTGATACTATCTAAATTGAGGGCAGGAAGGATCTTTCCTGTCACCCAAGATCATGTAGAAGCCCTAATCTTGACAAAAGGGCCCAAAATAGGTCAAAGTAGAAAATTGAAAAAATGTGTTTTGGATTTTTCTGGCTTATATGGAATTGTTGGTGCTAGGGACTATATAGCAATTGTTTATTAGAGTAAAAGAAGTGGAATGGGATGTACCAGGGTCAAATCCAAGGTGGAGTATTTTGGGAATGAGAGTTTTGATGAATTCGACAAAATTGCTCGAGTAGGCCAAACCAAGCAACGTACAAAACTTGGCCTACCACCATTTTTCTCCTTTTTTTATCACTAGAAAGAAGAAATGTAAGCCAGAACTAAGCAAACAACTTTTATCATGAAAATATCAGAAAGCGATATTTTTACGCTAAATTAGTCAAATTTAGAAAAATGCAAATATCTCAGGTTCTATTTGAGCTAGCCAACTTTCCTTTTAGGGTTGATAGGTCCTAGTGGTACCTATTGAACCCACAAAGTTTGAACCGAATCCGTGACCCAATCCCAGATTTCGGTCCGCCTTGGGGTGGAGTTACTCTCAAGACTCCTTACGGACACCATGTATCCGCAATACGGACGGTTTTGTGCAAGCGTAATTACGGATGGTTTTGGTTGTAATACGGATGATTTTATCCGTAATACAAAGGTTTTCGTGTCCGTAACATACAGACGAAAATATCCCTATGGTACAGACGTAAAACTCTTTGTAATACGGATGATTTCATCCGTATTACAAGCAAAATCCATCCGTAATTGCAATTGCACAAAAATGTCCGTAATCCAGATAGGATGTATCCGTAAGAAGTCTAGTGTGTAGGTATGTTCTTGGCTCGGCACACGCGAAATTTCACATCCTAGCTCAACTGGTTCAGTTTTTATCGCCGAAAAACACCTAAAAAACGGCGAAAAATCAAGTTTTCTGCAAGCAGATCTCCCCCTCCTAGATGGAAGGGGGGTCTGGGGGGCGGAGCCCCTCAGCCTCGACAAGTTAAAAAGTTACAAGGGTCAAGATCGTGTAATTTGTAGATGAAGCCACTCTATTTAGAATGAAGGGGGGGGGGGGGAGGGCAGTACGCAACAAATTAGATGTAACCGACGGTGGCCTGCCGAAGGCTGGCTAGCGCCGCAAGCCAAGGTACGTACGCCAGGCCTGCATTGGAGGAACAGGCAGCGGGACATCCACTCTACCAAAAATGTCCTGTCAATGCCGTGAATTTATTACCAGTTTTCACTGTAGATCAATTCACAGCGTTTACTGTGATCTGCTGACGCGATTCACCGTGATCTTGTTCACGGTGTTCACTGTGATTTGGTGTACAGTTAACACTGTGAGTTTGACGCCGCTGCGCACCGAAGAACTGCAAATCAGGCTCCAATTCACGGCGTTTACTGTGGCCAGATCACAGTGAACACTGTAACCGAGATCACAATGAACGCCGTGAACTAGTTCACAGCAAACGCCGTGAATTGCATAACAGCAAACATTGGTAATAAATTAACGGCGTTGACAGGACATTTTTTGTGGGGTTTTCAGTGGGGTGAAACCTGATGACTGGAAACTGGAAACAAAAAACCAAGGGTTTTAGGCTTGGCAAAAAAATGAAGCCCATCACACTCACTTCATGGTGTGGAGGATGGGCACACTCAGAACATGGTGCCCATCAGGCATAAGATAGCATTTGCTCTCAACATCTCTGAGGCGGAACACCAATCTCTCTCTTCCTAATTGAGAAACTCTGTGAATGCCTAATCCAGATGATGGGATTGGATACTGGTAAAAATCTTCCAAGGCGTGAAACTTCTTGACTATCAGGAAGACCTTTTGTTGTCTTTTCACAATGTTTTGAAGAACAACAACATCACCACCGCGAGTCTTGAAACAGCTGTCCGCCTTGCCAATCCTGAATTTTAATGACCCTCTCACAAGTTTCTTGTAGCATTGCCCATGGACAACTTCATTTAAGACTCGGTGCTTCAGGAACAGAAAAATACGAGTAGCCTTGGATCTCAGCTTCACCACAGGGGATGCTTTCTCCTCGTCTCGGCGTGCAAGTTGCTGAAGTTGATGAAGGCCAGATCTTAGGGTTTCTTTAATACTCTTGAGCTTGTTTTCATACTGGAAAGCACAGAATTCATCCAACAGCAAGCCCCTGTCACGCTCTTGAACCAAGTGAATCAAGGAGTGAACATTATAGACGTCAAATTGATCTCCATAAATTCGGGCAGTGCGAACTTCCTGTTTAGCTGTAAATAATGGTTTGCTATGAAGAATGTACACAGCACAGTGAAGGAGAAGGAAGTGCTTGTAAATATTTTCATCGAGCAAGTCCTTAAAAGCCAAGACACCATCATAGAGAAGAATCCGACGTAGTTCAGTGCACTTGAGACTCTTCCAGTACTTTAGTGTTTTAGGTTTCCTGTTGAAATCAGATGGACAAGATTGCTTGAGGAATTGAAACACGGATGATATCAGATCCGCCACCTCATAAAGAAGTTTCCAAGCACCAACAATAGTGAACCAATATTCCAGCAGCCTCTTGAACACGCCAGCATATATGAGATGCATAGGATCTAAATGGAATTGAGAGACCATCCCAGTTCCCACAGCCTCTAATGGAGATCTGCCTCGATGATGTCTGGGATTATCTTGGTTTCGAAAGGATTCACCAGTACGAAGAGGTGCATCCATGTCCAAAAAAGTCATGCAATTGTCAATGTATTCACCATGAACAGTACACTTCTCACAGCCTTCATAACCATTATGGCGCACACAACATTTGATAAAAGCACGAGCTACAGCATCTAAAATGTAATTTCTTATTTCAAACTGATAAACTTTACCATCATGTTCATAACCATTCTGAAACAAATCTTCAACTTCAGCAACGTATTTCTCCAAAAACTCATCTGCTGATGTAGGATCAGAGTCCCCTTTAAACACAGCAATTAAAAAAGGATCATTATCAGTTTCAACCAAGGAGCCCAATATCGGCCAAAGTTTAATCTTCACAATAGGCAAGCCATCCATGCCTATATCCAAAACAATTCTCTGGAACTTTTGGAGGTACTCTCTTAACACTAGAAGCGCCGAACGGGCCAATTTGACCCATTTTCAGTTTTGAACTGTAATTTCGACTTTTCAAAATGAAAGTGGCAGCTCCCTAATTTCTGACTTTTCCTAGAATGGTGAAATGCGTCTAAATTCGAAATCTGGACGTTCTCGGACCATATTTGACCGAGATAAATTGACTTTAACCGTAAAGCGCCAAGCGGGCCAGATTGACCCACACGGCATTTTGACCAAATTTTCGCGTTTCTACACAACGTAACGAGCTATGAACTGACTCTTCACCACTTAAAATAACTTACCTCATATAAGGAATGCGTTAGGTCGGCGTTTTTAACGAAGTAGGCAACCCGCAATACATTTTCTAGCTGGAGACATCGTGCAGCTTCCTTTGACGTAAACTGCCAATGTCTTAGGCATTTTGGGAAACCCGATTGACTCCTTAACGCCCTAGGGTGTCTCTCGAACACTGAGCCGCTAGTCTACCTTCAGTGGCACTCATAGCACGCTCAGCCCGAATCCTTGGGACAAAGGACTCCATCACTTACTCATGCGTAAAGAGATAAATAAAATGCCGAGGTCCACTTTGTTGCTCTCGTGTCTAGTATTTCAAGGTAATTCACTTGCCTCCGTACATTTTTGGCTGAGCGATAGCGAAGCCTGTTACTCCAGTGGGGTTGAAAAGTTTTTCCTGTCTGTCTGTCTGTCTGTCTGTGTGTGTGTGTGTCTGTCCGCACTACTCCTCCTGAACGGCTCGGCCGATCTCGGTGAGATTTTGCACACTTCTTAGGTATGTCCTTGGCTCGGCACACGCGAAATTTCACCATCCTAGCTCAACTGGTTCAGTTTTTATAGGCGAAAAACACCTAAAAAACGGCGAAAAATAGAGATTTCTGCAGATAGACCACTTCTGTCTTAGAGAAAGGGGGGTCTGGGGGGCGGAGCCCCCCAGCCTTGACAAGTTAAAAAGTGACAAGGGTCAAGATCGTGTTACCTGTAGATAAAACAACTCTATTTACGATGTAGGGGGGTCTGGGGGGCGGAGCCCCCCAGCATTCAACAAGTTAAAAAATAACCGACAACGGACAAGCCATTGCCTGCCGCAGGCAGGCTAGCGCCGCAGGCCAAGGTAGGTACGCCAGGCGTGGATTGGAGGAACAGGCAGCGAGACATCGCGAAGCCTGTTACGACAAGACGCGGTCTGGCGTAAACCTACCTTGTAACTAGTTCGGCTAATTCCGTAGATGTCGGTACAAGCCGGTCAGGACGATGGACGACACGGAAATGCATCTCAGGGATACAGCAGGAGCAAAACTGGTTAGGACAGATCACGGAATGCTAGTTGACGAACGGACGCAAATTAGAACCTACTACGCGCCTTGCTGGTTGTGGCGAGTTTATTGAGTACCCTAGGGTGTTTACACATGTCTCTTACATTCCAGCCTTTTTAGCACTCAATCGAGCACTCAATCCTCCTTACTATGAGCTTCTCCGTTGCTATGAATCATGAGACTAGGGGTAATGGACTCGCAACGGAGCTGGCCGGAATCTCTGCTTTGCTAATTGTAGTTCACTATTTCTCCGACTAAATATGGGAGTTTTGAGATGGCTCGGGCATTTTTGGAAAGAAGACATCTTAGAGTATGCCCTTAATTCAAAAAAGTTTCAATTTTCCCACCAGGGCTCGAACAGGAACAGCTTAACCGTTGCGCTTCTCAAATGCGCAGGGCGACGGCCATGGTGCCAGGGGCCACGCAGGGGGGACGCATCTTCAACTTGCGCTAGAAGCTTCCCGATGCCGCAAAAGTGATGGGACAAGTGGTGCACCTTGATATATGTCGAAGACAAAGTATGTCCCATCACTTTTGCGGCATCGGGAAGCTTCTAGCGCAAGTTGAAGATGCGTCCCCCCTGCGTGGCCCCTGGCACCATGGCCGTCGCCCTGCGCATTTGAGAAGCGCAACGGTTAAGCTGTTCCTGTTCGAGCCCTGGTGGGAAAATTGAAACTTTTTTGAATTAAGGGCATACTCTAAGATGTCTTCTTTCCAAAAATGCCCGAGCCATCTCAAAACTCCCATATTTAGTCGGAGAAATAGTGAACTACAATTAGCAAAGCAGAGATTCCGGCCAGCTCCGTTGCGAGTCCATTACCCCTAGTCTCATGTATGAATCCTGGTTTCCAGGCATGCCTTGCAGAGCTATGCTTTGAAGGTTTGGCCAGGTCTTAATGGTCTCCGGTTCAGTAATTTGATTAAAGGTCACTATCTCGATCATAAGACGATTACAATTATGCCATCTATTATCATCAAAAACGTTTCTGCAACGAGGCACAGTAGGAAACGCTAAGAACAGCAAATCATGGTTTGCGGGTTGCCTACCTCGTCCCCTGGGACCCCTGTGCACCAAATTTTATCCTTTGACTTGCTAAGGGTCTACAAGTCCGTTTTAGGTTCCCTTTGAGTCGAAATGACGGTTCAAGAGTTGACATGTACGACGAAAATGCCCTTGGGTCAAATTGGCCCGCTCGGCGCTTTACGGTTATCCGAAAACCCGGCGCTTCTAGTGTTAAGTCAAGTTGGTCTAGACTGGCACGTATTCCCTTATACCACATTGAGCCACCTGAAGCTAAATCAGAAATATCAAAATCATAATCACAATGAAAGGGTGTGGTATAGGTTAAAGGCATATTGGGGAACACAACATTTAAACGATGCAGCAAATCATTCAGCTTGGACATGGAGAGAATTCCTGGTTCTTGAGCCCATTCCCGAACAGTATCGATGACATGGCACTCTTTGGCAGCATCATCTTGGAATTGAGGAGGAGCGTCATCATCACTGCCCAGTTCTTCTTCACTTGCTTGAGGATTAGACTCTGCCTCAAGGGGAAATTACTTTGAATTTTGGTGTACATGGCCGTGAATTTCATGAATTTTTTTGAAATATTTGAATTTTTGTTGAATTTTTTGAATTTTGACAAATTTCAATGAATTTTTGCGAATTTTCATGATTTTTTTTGAATTTTGATGAATTTTTTTGAACTTGGCTGCAGTTTTTGAATTTCATGAATTTCAATGAATTTCTATGAATTTCTCTGTTTTTTAATGAATTTTGGTGAATTTCAATGAATTTTTGAGCCTTTGATCGCCGAGGGCATCTCGGAAGCATCCAAGAAGTGGGCTGCAACGTCCTCGGGAGTCTGTGCCTTCATCGCGCAGTAGTGGGTTGGTCCAACGAATGTGTCAGATCCCTCTGTTTCATCCGACCCGTTCGGACGCGTGAATGCAGGCGCTGCCATACTCGGCGCCCCACCGCCCACGTCTGTCCGTCTTTCCTGCGTGAGACTTGGAGAGGGTGTCAAATGCGATCAAGAAAAAACATTCGTTTGTTCATCCTTTGGTGTGAATATATTGGCGTGTTTCCGTCGCGTTGCTAACACGCACTCACGTGCGCTCTCTGAGCGGCCGGGGGCCGTCCGAAACACATTCCACAAGGATCGAGAAGGTTTTCTGTGAAGAACGGCGAGGACAGAGGACCATCCCCCAAAGAAATGACACTGTTAACAGATGTCCCCGCAATTAGGCAAGGTCGAGGAGCCCGGCCGGGGAGGGGGGAGGGGGCGGCGGCGGAGGCGGCGGCCCGCCTCCACCACGGGACGCCATTCATTGACACCGAGCCTCCTTCGGCCGCCGCGCCTTCAAAATTGACCCACAAGTTCCAACTCAAACAAAATTTTGGACCGTGTAGAGGCGTGAAAGACGCTTGCGTAGTTTTAAAAATTGTAAAATTTAGGACTAGAACACCTGTGCTTTGGTAAGAGTCAGAGTAGTAGCGCCAACACACCGGTAGCCATGCTCAGTTTTCATCTGCTATGTGGCACTCGCGGGCTGCAGCGTTAGCAATCAAGAGAGACCTCCTCCCCTCCCCCCCCCCTTTCTCCTCACAACCACACGGTCTCCGCGAGGGCTCCCCTCACGTTTTCGTACGCAGGTTTAAATCATGCATCCCATCTTAAATTAACGAAAATTCATTGAAATTCATTGAATTTTAGTGAGTTTTAATGAATTTCAGTGAACTTTGACACATTTTGATGAATTTTGTACACTTTTTTAATTTTTGCACTGCATTGAATTTTATGAATTTCAGTGAATTTTGAAGAATTTCGATGAATTTTGGTGAATTTTTTAATTTTATGAATTTTACTGAATTTTTTGAATTTTGTTGAATTTTTTTGAATTTTGCATTAGGTGTACACATTTTTTCGGAGTAGTTTCCCCTTGCTCTGCCTCAGATCCTGAATCCCGCTCAAAAATTTCATTATCATGCAAGTCCTCCTCACGGTCACCATCCTCACCATCAGTCGAAGATTCACCTTCATCAGCAGCACATTCAGCAGCACGGTCATCGACAGCCTCACCACCACTGGAAGAACCACCACCCTCACCAAAACTCTCTTCTTGAGGTGCCTGAACTTCTCCGTCTGACTCTGAAGATGAGTGATGCCTGTGAATGTCAGCTAACAGTGCATCTAACCGAGCCCGTTTATCAGTTTCCTTCACAGCCCTGCGATGCAAACACTGTTAGAAATTCTGTCGTAAATTAGCGACAAAAAAGTCGCTAATTTTGATAGCGACGGAAATCGTTCCTAAACTACTTCGTCGTAACTGAACGACTAAGAAATCATTTCTCTACGACAATGTCGTAATCACGATTACATATTTTGACACCTGAAATCCCCGAAAAGGAGGTGAAAAGTTACAATTTTGCTCACTTATTTACGATTTGTGTCGTTCATTTACAATTTATAACACAAATTTACGACAAAAAGTCGTAAATGTACGACTAAAGTCATAACTGCACGACATATTCCAAAGATAATTGACAATTGTTCGCAAACTTACGATTAAGTCGTAAATTTACGACTTAATTCGTTTTAAAACGAAACGTGTCGCCATCAAAATTAGCGACAAATATATTCCGAAAGTTACGGAATTTTGTATCATTTTTGATGCAGGATTTTGTATCACCTGCATTGGTTACAAATATTTGTATCAGTGATATAGAATTTTGTAACAGATGTGCCGGTTACAGAAAAATAAATCATTTCGGAGCTTGATACAGAAATTTGTTACATGAAGGTTACAATATTATGTTTGTAACATAACTGATACAGAAAATTGTAACTGGATACTAAATTCTGTATCAGAGATTAAAACAGAATGTTTTAACGGCAAAAATTGAACAGCAGTGCCCATAGAGACAAGTTAAACTTAGAGTTTACATGTGCTTTCATTTTTCCCGACTCTGAATAAGAGATTTAGTCTCGTGTATGCTTGGCAGGCAAGGCCTCCGTCCCTAACCGCGCGCGCTTCAGGTCACCGGCTACCTGCGCCGCTCCCTCCACGGCGTCCGCACAGCGCAGTTGGTAGCGTGGCGGGCCGCCATCCCAGAATCTGGGGTTCGCTTCCCGACTTCTCAGAGTAAATCTGGGAAAGTTGCGTCTCGAAAAATGGCAGAAAGTCCTTCAAACAGACCCACGGGGAGTACGTCCGAGCAAAATTCTCATTTTGAAGCTTGATTTGGAAGAACAAGGACTGTTTACAAATTTTGTAACCGTTACGAAATTCTGTAACCAAGTTACAAAGAAAAAAACTGTATCCATCGTGATACAAATTTCTGTAACACATGTTATTGAAAAAGCTGCGTAACCATGTTACAAAATTCTGTACTGATTTTTTTTAGAGTATATTTCGGAAAACATTTGCATCAATTACAAGAGGGACGCTTACCTTTCTTTGAGCGAAGACTAGAAACCATTGTGGCGAGGGGGGACCCACTGCCCCAAAAAGTGTACAACTGAGTGTAGAATGTGTAGAATGTGTTGAATGTGTGAGAATGTAAAGATTGTAATGGAATGTACTGATTGTAAAGATTGTCTAGAATGTGTGTGAATGTTACAGATTGTAGTGAGAATGTGACAGAATGTGTCAGGAATGTTAGAGATTGTATGAGAATGTGTGAAGATTGTGTGCTGAATGGGCATGCGGCCGACGTCTCTACATAGCGCCGTGAAGGTAGGCAACCAATTTCACGCCTGAGCTAGTCAACCGTTCATCATGGTGTTTCTTTGCTTAAATCTTGCTTTGTCGCATGAGGTTGCCAGATTTTGGACAACTCCTTTCATTCCTTAGTCGTGCTCATCCAGGGTGGCTGGACCCCCTGAGAAACTGCGGAGGACGGTCAGATTTAGTCACAAACACGCAGAGCGGCTAATGTTCAAGTGACGCACAGTTTAATAAGCATTATCTCAAACTGCCAGTTCCAAACGTTTTTTTTTTTTTTTTTGGGGGGGGGGGGGGGTAGTTTTAAACGACTCTAGTCGTGCTCTGGCTTACGTTATGAAAGGATTCAAATTTGAATGAAAAGAAAACTGAACTTAAGCAAAGAGCAATGTAAATTAACACTTGCAAGTGACAAACCTTATCTATAACCAGTAAACTATATCCTGTCCTCGACCCGGGGCTGGGACTAGGCTGGGGCTTGGCTGACTCGACTTCGACAGAGTTTCGCGCGCTCCAGGGACGATCCCGACGCGAGCACGGGCCAGCGGCTCCGTTCGGATTCGGGACGGACACGAACTACCGCACTGGAGGGAGGGAAGTACTACTAGAGCTGAAAGGAATGTAAACCTAAATCGAAGTTATTAGACTAAAATAAATATTTTTTAGGGGACTGTCATTGAGAATGTGTAAGGAATGTGCAGAGAATGTGTTAAGAATGTGTCCAGAATGTGACTGAATGTATGAGAATGTCAGAGAATGTACAGCGATTGTGTGAGAATGTTAGGGAATGTTAGCGAATGTTACGAGTGCGGTGGATTGTGGCTGATTGTTTTGATTCTATGAGAATGTGTGGAATGTGTCTTGAATGTGAGTGAGTTTTTCGGGAGTTGGGTCTCAGGATGTACAACCAATGTGCCTAGTGGGTCCCCCCTCGATTGTGGCGTCACGGCGTCGGTCGGGGAGGAGAAAAGGCGGCAAGTGAACACCGAAACAAAAGAAAGATGATTGGCATTACCAAGAGCAGAACAGCGCAATATTAGCTCCTTATAGTTTTGATTCAACGTTTTGATATCAATCATGAATACCAAAGGAAATCAACTCAACATAAAATCTTGTAAAAAAACGGAAGCGTTATAAAATAACGATAAACACACCCATTTGATCACGGCGACATTTCTGTCAGTTACGCGCGGCAAATGTTGGCAATGCGCGGCGGGTAAAATTAAAAGGGGCAGAGTCAAAAACTCTTTTCAGGCATCTTCAAAATGTAAGTTTTGTTTGAAATATGAGTATATAACATTCCTTCAGACTTTATTCTAGAATATCTTGGACCACACACGATGACAAAAAACAAAATGCTCGTCGAAACTCCTAGAGTATGCACAACCGATCGAAAATGGGTCTCAGGCCTTCAAAACTTCCCTCTGACATCCCACGACGACTTCACGATATATAAGGATGCATGGAATATTTCGACATCTAATCGATGTTGATTCGACCTAGGGGTTATTTTGAGGTTTCAGCGATGAAGTAGAGGTCAAAACTCAGTGGGGATGGTTCCAGGTTGTTTACACATTGTAAAAAACACATTTTCGACTCTCTCGAAACTTATCGATTTTCGATGTCTCTATCGACATCGCCAGATTGTCGACGGTGTCGACATTGAATCGACATCAAATCGACCTTTCATTTTCGGCTGGGGTAAGCATCCTTGAGATCTAGACTGGTAAAATAGGTACCGTCTGCCATGTTAGCAAATACATCATCAGGTCTTGGTAAAGGATAGTGACCAATTCTGAGCTGAGGATTGAGAGTTTTTTTGACATCAGCACACTCTTATCCTTATTCTGCACAACTACACCGGGTGAAGCCCATTCTGCATGACGCACTGGGATGATTTTACCCGATGCTACAAGCTCATTAAGCAGTTTAGTAACTGTTTCAACTAGACCAAAAGCAAGACTGTAGGCCTTTGCAAGCACAGGAGTGGCATTAGGTTTAAGAACTAAGCGGGCCTTAAACCCTTGAATAGCAACATCGTTATGCACATCAAAGATCCTAGGATACAACTGTTTTAGTTGATCAACAGAAGGTACAGGTAACGATAACATTTTGTGAATTGAACCAGTGAACATAGCACGCCATTGTGGCACTAAAATATCTAACCAATTCCTATCCATGAGGGGTGTGAATTCAGGATTTAAAATACATTAAACAATTGAAAGCTTATGAGCTTGATTACCATAATTAACACCAACAACAGATTCCCCGGCATTCTCAATGTGCCCGGAAATAGCATGTAAAACTAAGTTAGATTGACTAACAATACTACTTGGAAACAAACGTTTAAAACAACTAAGTGGAATCACAGTAACACTAGCCCCAATATCAACTTCAAACTCCAAGTCTTTGGAATTTACTTTAACATTTAAATTAACTGGCGGACTAGAGGACAGTTGTTTTATTGACACAAACACATGTATAAGTTGCTCATCAGACAACGAATAACTTGCTGGTAAGCTGTACCGAGGTGTGGTGAGCAGCGTAGTAACCATGAAACACAGAGCACTTCGGTGACGGTTCAGGACCGTCAGCACGAATGCACACAGCAGGAGAAGGGTGGTGGCCAACAGACCCAGCTCCGCTACACTGAATGGGCTGGCAAGGAAGCACAGCAGAAACCACAGTATGCCCTTCTTGTGCCACCACTGCAACCCCGTAAACAAAACTACTATCAAAAGTAGTACTGTCGTACTACCATTTCGGAGCTCTGTACATCTCAAAATGTAGTACGGAAGGAGTACCTTATGAAACAAAAAAGGCATCCGAAAGAAGCACTGCCGTGCTACATTACAGGACGTCCCTTTCGGGAGCACTTCGGGACGTCGGAAACGGTAGGTCTGTGAGAGGTCTTTCGGAGGTCCCCCACCACCCGTCGCAGCGCCCTGCGGCCATGTAGTTCCGAAGGTGACCGCTAGAGCGCGCACCTGTGTCGTAGTTCGATGGCCTGCCGCTAGGGTGCGCCACTGTTCCGGATATGAATGTGAATGCGTATAGGAATGTGAATACGACACAGATAAACTGTTAGGAAAAATGTATTTATTCACTGACCTTTTTAAATTAAAAATCAAACGATAAGACTTGTCACGAACAACAAAAAATATGGAGACAAAAATGGTGGACAGGACTCAAAAACAAAATATTTAAAAGAGGAATCTCAGTTGGACTGAAAAGAAAATACAGCAACCCTAACTGTAACACCCCTTGATTAAAAATAAGCCAAAATGACTGAAAGAAATTCAATAAGCACTGATTCCAAGGTGTCATGCTTACTGTCGCAGGAAATTCACTTAATTTGACACTGAAGCACAGGAGTCAGTTCTTGTTCCACATGTAATTGCATAGTGGTGCAGGTTATCGTTCCAGAATCATGGGCAACTCCAGTGGGTCAAGGTTTCCGCAAAGAGCCTATTTCTCAAGCATCAGAAGACGAACAAAATAAACACTTTGACGATAAGAGTATCAAAGTAACAGAATATTGTAGGTTAACTTACACCGGCACTAGATGTAAGAAAGATGTAAGAAATAGAAGTAAGGATCCGACGCCACAAGCACAGTGCGCGCGTAAGTGCGCCGACTGTCATCTGCACAACAGGTGAGCATCGCGTGGGCCCGAGGCGCGCTCTAGCGGACACACTCGGAACTACATGGCCGCAGGACGCTGCGACGGGTGTGGTGGGGGACCTCCCAAAGACCTCACATAGACCTACCGTTTCGGACGTCCCGAAGTGCTCCAAGAACCGACTACTTTGGGACGAGCGACCAGGGCGCGCTCTGGCGGCAAACTCTGGCACCACACACTAGGTCCCCGCGCGACTTGCGAGAGACCTTCATTTGTAGTACGTTTAGGGAGGTCCCGAAGAGCTCCCAAAACCGACTTCTTCGGGACGTCCGAAAGACGTCGGATTCCAGACATGTACTAGTTTTGTTTACGGGGAATACATACGAAATACAAGAGTTAATGACAGTGCATCCCAAAAATCTGACTCAATTGCTTCATCTTTTTATGGTCAAAATGTAGAAGACAAGGGAGCCGGATTTCAAAAACACGTTTTATTTCGGTTTGAATCTTGAAAATTAGAATCATGACTGTCTTTATGCCGCTTTTGGACATTCATTGACCTGTAACTAAAGATTGAGATGTATTTTTGAAAAAACTCTCCTTTGTCTTCTGACACTGATCATCATCAACACACTGATCATTTTTAGCCGTCGCACAACATTCTACCTCTAACGGTCTCCGAGATATCCTGCGCGCAAGGTCAAACAAAAAGTTACTGAGAAAAACAGTTTTAAAGTTTAAGGGCCTAACCTTACAGTAATTTTACGAATTAAAAGATCCCTATGCCGATTTGATGGTGCTGTGGGTCCAAATATGGTCAGGTTTGGTTTACCAAGGTCCAAAGAGTCGAAAAAAAAGCAAAACCCGAAAATCGATTTTCTTCACTTTACTCCCCCCTTGAACCACAGAGGCCCGACTGAAACATTTCAAGGTAGTCAATAAGTTCGGTAATGCAAGAAAACAAAAACTCAGTTATCCCAACTGATTTGTATTTGTATTTTTTGTTTACTTTCAGGCAAGCCAAGATGTTCTCATTCCAGTAACATGAATTTAGGTAAAAGAGCGAAAAACTTTCTGACGCAACAAACCCATTGGACAACCTGGACGGCACGAGCACCTCAAAACCCTTGTCAAGGAATACACATTCCATTACTTTCGCATTGCACATCAATACAGCAGTTCTCGGGCGTGAGTTGACCGAGCACCAGCTGGATACACTACGCCACACATGCGAGGGCGGTGTTTTTGAGAACTGATCACGTGGCTCTAAAACAAATTTGCATCCAACTCGATGGAACTCGGCACCTTGAAAGAACTTGTTATGATGAGACAGGCTGCATGAGCTGCCATACCGAGAAGTCTGCATAATATTTGTAGACTGTCGGTAACAGTCGAAACATTATCTTTGTGTAGTCTGCGCCGCCCGCGCCGAAAGCCATCGTATCTGCACAAAAGCAAGTGTCCACGTGGACGCTCCGACCACGGAGAGCTTCGTTCTAGCCGCAGTTTGTTTATTTCTGCATTTTACGTCTATAAATTGTTGAGTTGGGTCGGGCATCCTTGGTTTTTTGGCTGAGCGATAGCGAAGCCCTTGCCGTGTTTGGGCGCGCTGAAAAGTGACTGGTCGTGCGTCTGTTTGTCTGTTTGTACTCACCAACGATTCTCAGCAACTACAGTGGCTATAGTTTCAAGATTTCGTATTTAACGTCGCCTTAGTACCCCCCAACACGAGTTTGTTTCAAATCATTGTTTTGTATCGTTTGAAATATTCAAAACATATTTTTGAATCCATCTATTCATAGTATACATAAATTGCATAGAGAAACTAATAGACAGCATGGGGGCATCTGCCATAGTCTATGTTGATGATACAACAGTTATAGTCACGGGTAAAACATGGGGAGAACTCAATGATAGGGCAACTGAAATCCTTTTGGCTCTTAAAACACTCTTCGCGTCTTTAAACCTGGAACTAAATTGGAGTAAAACGGTATATATGCTATTTGAGAATAATGAAAATGAATTTAAACTGGAACTAGAAGGTAATATTATTAGTCAAGTGGAAAAAACAACTTTTCTAGGGGTAGAGCTTCAGAAAAATCTAAAATGGGATGACCACATCAGCAAGCTAGAGAAAAAACTAAATAGTGGACACTTTATGATGTCACAAATATCACAGATAATGTATAAGAAAGATATCCTCAAGGTGTACCATGCACATTTCCACTCCCACCTTAGCTATGGAAGCATACTATGGGCTAATGAAAACGTTCAAAGGAATTTAGTCGAAAAAATTTTCAGAAAACAAAAAAGGGCTATAAAGATACTAGAATTTGGGAAGGCTAGGAGGCGTCAAAGCTGTAGAGGACTTTTCAAAAAATGGAACATCTTAACAATTAACTCAGTTTTCATCCTTCAAGCATCTATATATGCCCACAAATACTTCAGAAACATGGAAAATCACACAGTACATAAATACAGGACAAGAGGATTAAACAATATACATTTAGAACATAGACCCAGAAATGCACCAGATTTTACAATTAAAATTTTTTTTAACAATCTCCCAAATCACATTAAGAACGAAATAATTTTAAAGAAATTTAAATCAAAATTGAAAGCTTGGCTGATGAATAAAGAATTTTATAGGTTAGAGGACTTTTTCTGTGATAGGTTGGTACTGTGATCTCTCTGTTCTTCTTTTTTACCTCTCTTTTAACTACTGCTTCTAGAAGGTACAATGTGATTTTATTATTATTATTATTTTAGACCGCCAAATATCAACTTAATAAGGATAAAAATGACGATGTTCAAAATGTTTTTATTGTAAAAACGTATGTAAGAAAGAATGATAATAAAATACAATACAATACAAGGTCATTAGCGTGGTTAGGTTGGCAGCGCGGCAGCGCTTACCAATTTCTCATACCTGCGGGTCCGCGGCTCTCAAATACGGGACTTAAGCAAATAAGCAAATAAAACGAAATAAAGAGCAGAAGGGTTTGGAAATGAGATCGGCCTTAGTTTTTCAACATTCTAGAATGATTAAAACCCTTTTGGAACACCAACACAGCGAAATATGGAAAATGGATTCGAAAATGATTTACGTGTTTCGTTCCCCTCTCCCCCCTCCCCTGTCAGAGGGGAATCATCTTCGGGTCAGTGCACTTTGATAAAGCATTGTATAAAAAGGATGTTTTTATTTTGACCCTTTGGATTGTGTGCATCTTCTTGTTTCATTTTAGTGTCATCCTCTTTTTAAAATTTTCAAACTAGAGGAAATCAGGGAAATGCATAAATAACTTGTGTTGAAATTGGCAGGCATACTTAGTTTTGACTCGAGAAATTCATTCTATTGCAATGCTGCAAGCTGACAAGAGTCCAAAAGTACTAACATGAGTTTATTAATAGAATCAATATATGGTTGTGTATATTTAATCCTAATGGAGTTCGAATTGATATTGGTTTCAAAGAGACGACTCAGGTTTTGAGCGGTGAGTGAATTGGTGATTGGATTTAGTGAGACGATTCCTTTAACTTCACCGAAGTTAATATAACTGGTTGGCTGAGCGATAGCGAAGCCTGTTACTCCAGTGCGGTTGAAAAGTTTTTTCTGTCTGTCTGTCTGTGTGTCTGTGTGTGTGTGTGTGTGTACACTACTCCTCCTGAACGGCTCGGCCGATTTGGCTGAGATTTTGCAGGCTTATTAGGTATGTTCTTGGCTCGGCACACGCGAAATTTCACTATTCTAGCACAACTGGTTCAGTTTTTATGGCCGAAAAACACCTAAAAAAACGGCGAAAAATCGAGTTTTCTGCAGGCAGATCACTTCTGTCTTGAAGAAAGGGGGTCTGGGGGGCGGAGCCTCCCAGCCACGGGGAGTTACAAAGTTACAAGGGTCAAGATCGTGATATCTGTTTATGAAACAACTCTATCTAGAAGGAAGGGGGTCTGGGGGGCGGGGCCCCCCAGTATGCAACAAGTAAGAAGTCACCAACGATGGACAAGCCAGTGCCTGCCGAAGGCAGGCTAGTGCCGCAGGCCAAGGTAGGTACGCCAGGCGCGGATTGGAGGACCAGGCCGCGAGACATCGCGAAGCCTGTTACGACAAGACGCGGTCTGGCGTAAACCTACCTTGTACTACTCAGTATTGTTTACATGAGTAAGATAAATTATGTCGGTTCATTAAGCCTTGGGTAGCCTTGGCATTGGACTCTGTGACGAATCACTGAATTTGACAATAATTGGTCCCCGTTAACTGGTTCAGATCAGCCTACCCTAAACTGACTCTCTTAATATTTACTGTGTAACATGTTCCAACCAATATTCACTGGTTCACAATGAAAGAATGACAAAATGTTTCATAAATATAACTTATAAAATTGTAAGTTCATTAGTTAAGAAAAAAGAGTTATTGAATAGTGACCCAAGCACACGAGTAGCCAATTAAGCGATTCAATGCTGGCAATTGAATTTGGAGGGATTCGCTTTGGTGTGGCATCAGGAAATTGGTGACGACAGAGGGTGCTTCATGAAGACAAATAGAAACAATATACAGAAATTGAGTTTAAAGTATTGTATGTAGTTTGCAGTGTACTGGTCACAAAAACTACATTTATTTCAATGCCAATCCTACATTTTCATCTAGAGCTACGCAATTTGGGGGAAAACTTTCCAAGTTGAGATTTATGTATTTCCCTGTAGTTTTCAGTGCGCTGACCTCAATATTGACCTCTAAATTGTCCCCTAACCCAAAACTTAACCGCTTTTTGATTAAATTTTTTGAAATGAATTGTACAGTGATTCTTGCAGTTTTTTGAGTGCTGATAACGAAAATAACTCCCATTTTAACACCAGACCTATATTTTCATCACATATTCGGTCATTTTGGACCAAAAATGTCACGTCGAGTTTTATATTGTTTCCAGCAGTTTTTTGTGTGCTGAACTCGAAAATGACTTCCAAAATTTTCCCAGACTCACACTTACCCGAATTTTGACCAATTTTGGACCAACATTTTCAAATCGAGTCTGACGTTCATCCCAGCAGTTTTTGGTGTGCTGATAACGAAAATCACTTCTATTTCGACTCCAGACTTATATTCTCATCGCAAATTAGATCATTTTGGACCAAAATATTCATGTTTAGTTTTACATTGCTTCCTGCAGTTTTTGGTGTGCTGAACTCAAAAATGACCTTCAAACTTTTCCCAGACTCATATTTAAAGTAGTACATCAGCTTCAGGCACCTAGTCAAGTGCAGTACTGAAAGTCGCGCCTAAAACACTAAAGTGTATGGAAGAAACAATTTTAAAATATTTTATTGGTACTGGATGCATTTTAATTATGTTAAAGAATCAATAGACTGGAGAATTTACTTTAAAAATATTTAAAACTATTAAAAACAATCTCTCAAAGTAGTCAGCTTGACTAGGTTTTGCACAGGGCTGCCTCCTCAAAGCCGACATGCTTAGGTCCCAAGGCTTCGTGGAGAAAAAATTCAGACGCAAAATAACACAGCAAAAGATTATTCACACGTATTCAGACAATTATATTACTTATTTAGGCGATTTTCAGTGTAAGATTTTTAACTCGAACGCGTTTGATAAAGGCATTACTACGCGCGCGGCACGTAAGATTTTGCGCGCGTGAGGTTGGCAACGGGTGGTCCGGCCGGCCGGGCCCAGCTGACGGCTGGAGCCTGTCAAAGCGGTCTCTTTTCGTTCCGACTGTCACTGAAGCACCAGTGGAAACATTGTGAGTTTGCCATGTACGCCGTCCGTGGCAAGTGTGGCTTTGTGAAGAAGTCGAAGGCGGAAAGATGTGGGAAGGTTTCTCGCGTCCAATTCCTGCGGCATTCCGCGAGTCGTCATGAGGTTGTGGCGAAACAACCGGATCACGATCTCAGGAAAGGTCGCCGCATTGTCGATCTGAAAACTTTGGCCACAAACATGTGGTGTGACAATTGCAATGACTCTCTGAGTCTTCGCCATCTGCAGAGCGAGGAGTCTCGTGGGCTTGCATCCATTTTCACTGTGCGATGTCATCGCTGCTTGGCACTTGCCCAAGTGATTTCTGACAAGCCTACACGATCTCCTAAGTCTGGTCGACTTGTATTCTCCGTCAACTGCAAAGCTGCTTTTGGTGAGTTTCAATTACCTTGTTGGGTTCAGTTGCATTTCCGTTCTAGTCCCACGTGTTTTCGGTGCGGGATGTCTGTCCACATGGGCAACATAACCTGTGCTGTCATAGTTTCATTCATCCATTCCTGCATGCATGGTTTGCTTCTTGTCTTCTCCATCAGTAACAAGTGTGCATTTCCTGTTACAGCCTGCATTGACACTGGTGTGGCCCACGACCAGCTGAACAAGTTTTTGTCAGCTGTCAATGTACCTCCTATTCCGAGAAATACCATGAAAGTGGCCGAAGGAATAGTTTCACCTGCTATCATTCAGACTGCTCATAATTCTTGCCAGGAGGCCATAGAGGAAGAAAGGGAATTGACTCTGAAAGCTTTAAGGTAAGTTCATAGGTGTTGTCTTTTGTTGTGCTGGTAGTATGAATGGGAGCAGACTTACGCATTTGTACATTTAGATTTCGTTTGTTTCATATCATGCATTCATTGACAGCCCACATCACTTCACCTTGAGCATCACTGAGGTATCATGTTTCTTTCAATTCCATTTGCACTTCATTGGCGTGCCATTTAATTATCGCACAAATATTTGTGTTGTTTTGTAACTTGACTGACGCTCAATTATTTTCAGAAGTGAAGGCGAGCTTTCTGCTCTTCCTGAAGAACGGGCTGTTGACAATCCAGCATTCAACACATCCAATGCCTCAGACTCTCCAACTGAGCAGATTTCTGAAGAATGGGCTGTTGACGATCCAGCATTCAACTCTTCCTTTGCCTCAGACTGTCCAACTGAGGAAATTTCTGAAGAATGGGTTGTTGACGATCCATTTAACTCTTCCCATGCCTCAGACTGTCGAACTGAACAGGTTTGTAGAGTGACTGCTGTGTGAGCTGCTCTCTTGCTTTTCTCTTGCTGTTTCTAACATGTTTTTGTTTGTATGTTTACCAGGCTGAAGTGAATCAAGATAAGCCGGATGATGTAGTGCCAATTACTTGTAAATACGATTTTGGCTGGAACAAGAGGGGTAATGGCCATGCCTACGATAGTCACAGCGGCCACGGGTCTGCTATTGGAAACTACACTAACAAAGTGGTTGCTTACGATGCAATGAGCAAGTATTGTGCCTTATGTGCTCGTGGCCACTCTGCACAGGACCATGAATGCGCTATAAATTATGGTGGTAAGTGGAGGTGGAGATTCACTATTTGTTATATGCATGGCCATCTTTCGTGTTTCAATAATATTATCTATTCTAACAGGCTCATCGAAAGGAATGGAGCCTTTCACAGCAGTGAAAATACTCCTGAAGAACGAGCAATTTAGCCAAGGGAGAGTTCGGCTAGGAACCCTAGTTGGAGATGCCGATTCATCGACCATGGCTGCACTGAGTAGAGAGAGCGCCTTCCCCATTAGAAAGTTTTTAGACTTGAATCATGGTCTCAAGGCATTTTCCAGGGCACTATGGGTTCTGAAGAAAAGTACTTTCAAGTGGCTCACTGCTGAAGCTATCAAGAATTTGACAAGCCGTTGTCTGGGTTATGCCTTGGCTCAGAATAGAGGGGATGTTGAAGCTACAAGGAGGGCTATCATGAACATTCCAGAGCATGTGTATGGTAACCACACTTCCTGTGGCGACTGGTGCAAGGCGAAGGATAACCCTAATTATGTCTTCAAAGATTTTCCCTCAAAGCAGCCTCTAAGGGACCCAGCATTCAAGGCAACTCTTATCAAGGTATTTTCTTGTTGCTTTACGATCTGTGAGTGTTTGTGGCTGTAGCGGCATTGTCTAATTACTTTGTTTTCCAATTTCTAGATGCTACAAGATATGGCAGACAATGCAGAGCAACTTGCTCCTGGTGGATCCACTCAGCAAAACGAGTCATTCAACCACATGGTTGCTACAAGAGCACCTAAGTCTCGTCACTATTGTGGCACCAACTCCAACTATTTACGAGTATCTGCCACAGTTTCCTACAAGAATTTGGGAGCCGAGCACAGTGAGGCAGTTTTCAAATCCGCCAACTTGTCCCCCACCGTCAATGCCTTCAGGGTATCTGTGCAGAGACGTAGGGAGTGGAAGGCTCGTTACCAAAGCAGGCTTGACGACAAGAGAAGACGACTCCATCTCAAGACCAAAAACCTCTGGGCAGAAGCAGATGCTGCACGTAAAGATGGACCAAGTTATGAGAGTGGCATGAGTGGTGTCATGGAACGTGCAGTTGCTAGTTCTGATTGCTCAAGTGACTGGCTTCCTCCTCCCTGTGACATTTCTCCTGATTGTGCTGTAGTGTATGTGGACATTGAGACAACTGGATTTCTTGCAACGGACCAGATTGTTCAGGTAGCTGCAAAGTGTGGTGACAGACAGTTCTCAGTATTCATGATGCCAACGGTTTCATTTCATGCGATAGCTTCTGCCAAAACTGGCTTCAAGGTCTTCCGTGGAGAACTCATGTATAGAGAAGAAGTGCTCACCACTACTCCTCCTCTCAATGCTGCAGAACAATTCATCACATTCCTTGCAGAGTGTGGTCCGCAAGTTTTGCTGGTAGGGCATAACATCATTCGCTTTGACGCTCCACGAATTGTTCAGTGGTTAGAAGATTTGTCCTGTCTCAAAGACTTCTGTGAAGTGGTTTGTGGCTTTACTGACACTAAGCCTCTCATCAAGCAGGGTAAGGTGGGTGGTCAAGAGGAGCTCGCCAAGACCTATCTTGTTGGACCAGAGTGGGAAGTGCACCGTCAAGGAGCTCATAATGCTTCTTCAGACGTTATCCTACTTGAAGGCTTAGTGCGCCACTTTAAAGTAGGTGTGAACACCCTGAAAACCTCTGCAGTGTCTTCAAGAGAATTTTTCATGAACAGAGCCATGCTGAAGAGGAGGAGATTTTTGCTACCGCAGCTGGCAGAGCTCAAAGGCAAAGTCTCTGACCTCATGATTGGGCGAATGGCAGCTCATGGTGTAACCATTTCAGACTTGCAGCGTGAGTTCGACAAGAATGGTGTGCCTGGGCTCACCATCTTCCTTGGCATGCACATCAACGGTAAACCTCGTGTCACAGCTAGCAAGAAGATAGTGAACGCCATTGCTGAGCACATCAGTGGCAAAGAGAATCTGCCTCCATTGTGAGTGGCAGTGTCTTTTATTTATTATATGAAGTTGTTGTTCGACGCCAAGTACATTAGTGGTACTGAGAATTTGTTTGAATTGTGACTGGCAGTGTTGTGCACTATGTATTGTGAAGTGTAAATATTGTTTATAGTTTTGTCAGTTGTGTCAATAATTGTGATATTTGTAATGGAGCCATGAAGTTTTCCATTAAAAGGAATGATGATCTCAAGTGTTTGCTGTTCCTTTCCTCTCTTTCCTTGGCCCTTACAAGTCTAAAGCCTCACTTACACTGAAATCACCAAAACTCTTTACCCAAAAACCCAGTGGCTGACTTAGTAAGGCATAGGAGAAGTAACAAATTCCATAATTCAAGGTAATACAATGAGGGCCAGAGTCACTAGTCCAATACACAAGTAGAAAATTAAAAAAAAAAATTATTCAGTAATCTGGTTTTTTTATTTGATTCAATACTTTATTTTTCGAAATGACAGATCAAAAGAATGTGTAGCTATCCAAAAATGTCTGCAGCAGGCAACGTTCAACCTGACAGGCCTGCCAGCGGAGGGCCCCGCCCGACCCGACGGTGGCGGTCTCTCCCGAGCGTTTGAATCTCGGCGACTTTCCCGGCCCCGCAAGTTTCCCCGCACGCCGCTGGCGGAGGGGGCGCCAAGCGGCCGGAAGGGCAGCCGACGGCCGAATTTCAGGCGGTTTTTTGCTTAGATATTTATTATTTGGTCAGGAACTGCCTTGTTTTCCGCAATATTATGAAACTTTGTTACTTTTCCTAGCCGTAGATAAGTTTTTCTCGAAGCTGTTAATACTCTATGTACCTTTATTTTCAAATTTACGGGTCTGGTCGGGAGGTCTCCCATAAGAGCCCATGTTAAAAAGTCAAACTTTAAGTTAACTTTACTCAAAATTGAGCCCAGGAAGATATATTTTGAAGAGTGCCATCGTATTCAGCGCGCTTTTTTCTATTGATATGATTTAAAATTAGGACTTTTTCAATACTTTTATGTAGCTGATGTACTACTTTAACCGAATTTTGACCAATTTTGGACTAAAATTTTTAAATCGAGTTTGACATTGATCCCAGCAGTTTTTGGTGTTCTGATAACGAAAATCACTTCCATTTGTACCCCTGGTCTAAAGTTCACTGAATATGAGCCCATAAGATGGACATTTCGTCTACTCAAGCAAAGTCCAAAGTGCACAAAAAATGTCAATTCGCATCGCTCAGCCACACTACGCGCCCAGACTGAACGGCGCGTACCCCTAGTGTATTACCGTTGCATACCTACGTTCTTCTGGCCCAATTAAATATTGGGCAACGCCATGCTGCTGCGCTTGTCATCTTGTTGTCAAAGTTTTGTGGGTCGAATCCTACCAGCGCCTCTGGGGTTTGTTTTGCCCTGATTCAGCTCCTTTGGCGCGGCGGGAGGTACCCAAAGAACAGAAAAAGGTCACGATGATGTCAAATGATAAGTGACAAGATGACATCATTGCCGACGGTCAAAGTTAGCGATTTTTGACGTCAAGTGCATGTCAATTGATATCCTTTTATTGAATATGATATCTTATGATGTAAATTTGACACAAAATACCGAGACAAATTCTAGTCTTGAGGGGTCACTGATGCAGAGCGTGACTAAATTTTATCAATTTTAGCTCACTTGACGTCAATATGACCTTTTTCTGTTCTCTGGGTATGCCTGCGGATTGTAGACTATCCGTAGGCACATATAAGGTTTGCGAAAAAAAAAGTGTTGGCATTGCAGAGAAATTTCCTCTCAGACTGCCGGGTCATTCCATGCCAACTCGACAGGGCTCGGACCGACACCTTGTCGGAGGCCATCGCCATAGTGGGCGATTGTTGGCCTTATGGTACCATTAGAAGACCCCAACTCAGTTTTTCGAAATCTGCACCGGGCTCCGAACTACGGCCTGATGAAGTTCTTCACATACATGACGACATGGGTGCACTAAAATACAATTATCTCGGCAACCGTTCGTCGTATCTCAAATCCGAGACCACCATTGAGAAAAAACTAAACAAAAATTTCGTTTTCGTTTTTTTTTTCGAATTAAAAAAAATGTGAAACTTCAAAAAAGGTGTAGCTTTTAAAGTGTGATATCTCAAAAACCCATATTTTAAAATCTCTCAAAAAATTCCAAAATCTTCCTTTATTTATCATTTAAAAGAAAAGCTCAACCACCCAAAGTATTATTCTTCGTTTGGGAGAACGAGCAATTCGCGTGTACTCATACACTGCCAACCCAAGTGTGAGACAGTCTCACACTATTTAGTGCGAACCACGTGGTCTCACGCTTGCAAGTGTGAGCCACGTGTGTCCCACGCTTGCAAGTGTGAGACACGGTATGTCTCACACTTGCAAGCGTGAGACCTGGTTTTTCTCACACTTACCAGCGTAGGTCCTGTGGCATTAAACCACAGGGAACCATAGGCAGTAAGTGTGGGACAAACCGTGTCTCTAAGTGTGAGACAAATGATGTCTCACACTAGCAACCGTGGGACAAACGTGGCTCACACTTGTAAGCGTGAGACATTGTGGTTCGCACTAAATAGTGTGAGACTGTCTCACACTTGGATTGGCAGTGTATGTACACCAGAATGTTAAGTTAGGTGCAAGCGTGAGACAAACGTGGCTCACACCTTGTAAGCGTGAGACAAAATGTCCCACACCTACAAGTGTAAGACTGCACTGCAATATCAGATGTGTGCTTAGTACACAGCTGTGGGAGTATACTTGTAAGCACACAGCTATAGGAGTATGCTTGGGTAAGCATACATCTATAGAAGTGTGCTTGACAAGCATACACCTACAGATGTGTACTTGGGCAAGCATGCATCTATAGCTGTGTACTTGGAGAAGCATGCATTCATCTCACCCATTTAAAAGCACACAGCCATAGATGCATGCTTGCCCAAGTACACTTCTATAGATGTATGCTTCCAAGCATACTCCCACAGCTGTGTACTAAGCACACATTTGATTTTGTAGTGTGTCTCACAGTTGGATTGGCGGCGCACTGACATTGCTTTGCGAATTGACCACGATTGTCTTCATAATGCCTTTAATTTCCATCGTCTGTCCTCTTTCTGCCGGCGTCTCGTTCACAGCAGGAAATAACCACAACAAAAGTACACAAATTTCTGACAAATTTTTTATCAGGAATTTAGTGTACTTTTCAAGTACAACAATTGTTGTACAAAGTACAATGGAACCGGCATGACGAGTGCTGTGCAGTCCAGGGCTCGTTGTGGTTG